>NW_007727240.1:227533-283604 GCF_000696425.1 Galeopterus variegatus
AAAAAAAAAAAAAAAAAAAAAAAAAAAAAAAAAAAAATATGACATTTAAAAATATTTTTCGACACTGTAATGAAAGCTTCTATAAATCTAAAAATGAATAGTGTAGAAAATAATACAGTTTCTGATTCTAATGTAATAAAACTTAACAGAATAACAAGATAATAAAATACCTAGGATTAATCAACAATTTTCTCGAATACTTTTGTACTCAATAGCTTTTAAAAATGCATTTAAATTTTAAAATTCCAGAAGACAACAATACACCAACACATGGGACAGAGTTAAAATAGAGCTCATAGGAAAATTCATAACCCCAAATACTTATATTAATAAAAAAGAAAGAATGAAAATAAACTAAGCATCTGACTAGATATGTTAGAAAAAAGAATAAAACATTTGCATATTTAATATTTTATATTTTTGCAACTATAAATATCATTTTTTGTGTGTGTGTGTCTTTTGTCTTTTTCCGTGTCCGGCAACGGATCGCAACCCTCAGTGTTGCCCCCGGACCGGACCGGGGACTGGCAATGGGATTGCAACCCTCGGTGTTGCTCCTGCGCCTCGCTCAGCCAGTGAGCGGGAACCAGTCTGTATGTGGGATCCGAACCCTCGGGCGGGAGCGCCGCCACGCTTCCCAAGCGGCGCACTTATCCAGTGCGCCACCGGGCCGGCCCTGTAGACGTCTTTCAACTCCTTGGTGAAACTTACTCCTAGATAATTCATTTTCTTAGTAGCTATTGTAAATGGGATTACTTTCTTGATTTCTCCTTAAGCTATTTTATGATTGGCATATAGGAAGGCTTTTGATTTTTGTGTATTGATTTTGTATTCTACTACTTCGCTGAATTCATTTAGTTATTCTAGTAATCTTTTAGTGGATTCTTTAGGGTTTTCTATGTATGTGATCATGTCATCTTCAAATAGGGGTAGTTTGACTTTCTCATTTCCAGTTTGGATGCCTTTTACTGAATTCTCTTACCTTATTGTGCTGGCTAGAATTTCTAGTAATATATTGAGTAAGAGTGGGGAAAGTAGGCATGCTTGTCTTGTTCCAGACCTAAGGGGAAAAGCCTTGAAATTTTTGTCCATTCATCGTGATATTAGCTGTGGGTTTGTCATATATCCTTTATTATGTTGAGGTACATTCCTTCTATACCTAATTAGTTGGGTGTTTTTATAATGAAGAGGAGTTGGATTTTGTCAACTGCTTTTTCTCCATCAATTGAAATGATCATATGTTTTTCCTTCATTCTTTTGATGGGATGTATCACGTTTATTGATTTGCATATGCTGACATCCTTGTATCCCTGGGATGAATCCCACTTGATTATGGTGAATGATCTTTTAAATTGTTGTTAGATTCTGTGTGCTAGTATTTTATTGAGGATCTTTGCATCCGTGTTCATTAGGGATATTGGTCTGTAGTTTTTGTTGTTGTTGTTGTTGTGTCTTTTTATGGTTTTGGTATGAGGTTAATATTGGGTCCATAGAGTGAGTCTGGAAGTATTCCCTCCTCTTCAATTTTTTGGAAGAGTGTGAGAAGAATTGGTACTAGTTCTTATTTAAATGTTTGGTAGAATTTGGCAGTGAAGCCATCTGGTCCTGGGGTTTTCTTTGTTGGGAAACTTTTATTACTGCTTTCATCTCATTCCTTCTTGCTGGTCTATTTAAGTTTTCTAGTTCTTCATGATTCAACCATGGTAAGTTGTGTGTGTCTAGGAATATAAACATTTCTTTTGTATTGTTCATTTAATCACCAATTCATTTATTTGTGATTTGATCTTTGTTATTTCTTTCTTTCTACTGTACTGGGTTTGGTTTGTTCTTGTTTTTCCAGCTTCTTGAGGTGTAATGTAAGGCCATTTATTAGTCTTTCTTCTTTTTTAATTTAGTCATTGATTGTTATAAACTTTCCTCTTAGAACTGCTTTTGCTGTTTCTTTTATGTTCTGGTATGTTGTGTTTTCATTTTCATTTATTTCCAGGAATTTTTAATTTCCTTTTTTTTGTTTTGCTTTTTTATTTATTTTTTGAATTTTTATTTATACATATTTATGGGGTACAGAGTTGACTATCTGTATTTGTGTAAAGTATGTGATAATCAAATTAATATTACTACAATATTATTAGCGTGTTTATCATTACAAATTGTAGTTACTTTTTGTCCCTTATACAATTGCTTCCTATCTCCTTCTCCCCCTTCCCCACCTCTAATAACTGTAGGTCTGTTCTCACCTTCTGAAAGTTCAGTGTTTTATTACGGTCTTTCTTTGTTTCTTAGCTCTCACTTATGAGTGAGGAAATGTGGTATTTCTCTGTCTGTGCCTGGCTTATTTCACTTAACATAATTTTCTCCAAGCTTATTCATATTGCTGCAAATGATGGAATTTCATTGTTTTTTATGACTGAGTAGTATTCTTTTGTGTATTTTTACCACATTTTCCTTTTCCAGTTATCCACTGATGGACATTTAGGTTGATTCCATATCTTGGCTATTGTAAATAGAGCTGTGATGAACATGGAAGTCCAGGTATCCATTTGACATGATGATTTCCATTCCCTTGGGTATATACCCAGAAGTGGAATTGCTGGGTCATGTGATTGTTCTATCTGCAGTTGTTTGAGAAACCTCTGTACTGTTTTCTGTAATGACTATATTAATTTACAGTCCCACCAACAGCATAGATGAGTTCCCTTTTCTCCACATCCTTCCCAGCATTTGTTATTCTCAGTCATTTTGATAATAGCCAGTCTAGCTGGAGTGAAGTGATATCTTAATGAGGTTTTAATTTGTATTTTCCTGATGATTAGTGATGAACATTTTTTCATGTACCTGTTGGCTGTTTGTGTGTCTTCCTTTGAAAAAATATCTATTCAGCTCCTTTGTCTATTTTTTAATTGGATTATTTGTTTTCTTTACTGTGAAATTGTTTGAGTTCCTTGTATATTATGGATAGTAATCCCTTGTTGGATATATGATTTGCAAATATTTTCTCCCATTCAGTAGATTATCTTTCACTCTGTTGATTGTTTCCTTTGCTATGTAGAAGTGTTTTAGTTTTATATAACTTCATTTATTTATTTTTTCTTTTGTTGTTTGTGGTTTTTGGGTCATACTCATAAAGTCTTTGCCTGGTCCTTCATCCTGAAGCATTTCCCCTGTTTTCTTCTAGGGGTTTTATAGTTTCAGGTTCCATACTTAAGTCTTTAGTGAACTTAGAGTTGATTTTGGTATATGGGAAAAGGTATGGGGCCTATTTTCATTCTTCTACACATGTATATGCAGTTTCCCACCATTTATTGAAGAAGCTGTCCTTTCACCAATCTATCAACAAAATCAAGGACAAACACCATATGATTATTTCAATAGATGCCAAAAAAAAGTATCTGAAAAATTCAGCATCCCTTCATGATAAAGACCCTCAACAAATTAGGTATAGAAGGAAAGTATCTCAATACAATAAAAGCCGTATATGACAAACCCACTGCCAACATCATCCTAAATGGGAAAAAAACTGAAAGCTTTTCCTGTAAGAACAGGAACAATACAATGATGCCCACTCTCACCACTCCTATTCAACATAGTATTGGAAGTATTAGCCAGAGCAATGAGGCAAGATAAAGAAATAAAGGGCATCCAAATTGAAAAAGATGAAGTCCAATTGTCATTGTTCACTGATGACATGATCCTGTATAGAGAAAAACCCATAATCTCTACCAAAAAACTCCTAGAGCTGAGAATGAATTTAGTAAAGTTGCAGGATACAAAATCAATACACAAAAATCAGTAGCATTCTTATACACCAACAATGAACAAACAGAAAAAAGAATTTAAGAAAGCAAGTCCATTTACAATAGCTAACAAAAGAATAAAATACCTAGGAATAAATTTAACCAGGTAGGTGAAAGATCTCAATGATGATAACTACAAAATTCTGGTGAAAGAAATTAAGGAGGACACCAAAAGATGGAAAGACATTCTTTGTTCATGGATTGGAAGAATTAACATTGTGAAAATGTCCATACTACCCAGAGTGATCTACAGATTCAATGCAATCTCCATCAAAATATCCATGACATTCTTCACAGACATAGATAAAACAGTCCTAAAATTCATATGGAACAGCAAAAGACTCTGAATAGCCAAAGTAATCCTGAGCAAAAAAAAAAAAAAAAAATAAACTGAAGGAATTCACTACCTGACTGCCAATTCTACTACAACTGGCATAATAACAGACACATGAACCAATAAATCAGAATAGAGAACCCAGTAATCAAACCAGGTACTTATAGCCAACTTACTTTTGATGAAGGTGCAAAGAACATACGTTGGGGGAAAGACAGCCTCTGTAGTAATTTCCTTTTTGATCTCTTTTTGACCCATTCATTGTTTAGGAGCATGTTGTTTAATTTACAAGTGTTTATATAAATTCTAGTGTCCCTTTTGTTGTTGATTTCTAGTTTTATTCCATTATCAGACAAGGTAGTTGGTATTACTCTAATTTTTAAAAATTTGTTGAGACTTTTTGTATGTGTGACGTAACATAAAGTCTATTACAGAGAATGTTCCATGTGCTGCTGAGAAGAATGTGTATTCTGCAGGTGCTAAATGAAATGTTCTACATGTGTCCATTAGGCCCAATTGGCTTAGAATAGAGATTAATTCTTTGCCTGGTTAATCTTCTGGATGATCTATCCTTTGCTGAAAGTGGGTATAAAAGTTCCCAACTATTACTGTGTTGGAATCTAGTTCTCCAGTTAGTCTAATAGTAGTTTCTTTATATAACTGGGTACTCCAGAGTTGGGTGCATGCATATTTAGAATTGATTTATGCTCTTGTGCTGCATTGGAATGCTGCTCCATCCCAGCCCCTCTGGTTGGAGCAGCCTTGCCTCAAGTGGCCACAAGTGTGGTTCGTGCCACAGCTCTTAGATTGCAAGATGGACACCTTGTTGGTGTCCATGTGGTGTTAAGTCTGCAAGCTGGCAGAATACAAGCGTGTTGGAGGTATGGTAGCTTCTACCCCAATTTCAAAATATGTAAGGAGAAGCCTGAGGACCCAGGAAGAGACGTGTTGTAAGGGTGGAGTCACCCCATAGCAAGCGTGTTGGAGGTATGGTAGCTTCTACCCCAATTTCAAAGTATGTAAGGAGAAGCCTGAGGACCCAGGAAGAGACGTGTTGTAAGGGTGGAGTCACCCCATAGAATCTTCACTGAAGCAATGCCTAGAGGAAATGTGGGGCTGGGGTTTCAGCAGAAAAACCCACCAGGGCCAGGTCTAGTGGAGCCATGATAGCAGAACTGTTATGGAGACCCCTGAGTTGTGGAGTTCCCAGGGTGCAATGCTAACCTGAGAGAGCTGAAACATGGCTTGAGACCAGGAAATTTATAGGATCAGAGCTGCTTGAGGAGTTGGAGGCCCACTTCCCATACCAGTAGGCAGTAGATTCCAAAAATGGAGTCAAGACACATGATTCACCAGCTTTAACATTTAATGTCTACCCTCCTGGGCTTCAGATTTGCTTAGGACCTGTTACCTCTTTCTTCTGTCTTATTTTTCCCTTTTGAAACAGGAATATGTACCCTTTGTTTGTTCCACCATTGGATCTTGGAAGTAGATAACTTGTACTGATTTCACAGAGGAGACTTTGGACCTTGGACTTTTGAGCTGAAACAAGTTAAGTCTTTGGGGATGGAATAGATATATTTACCTGTAAGAAGGACATGAACTTTGGCGGCCAGGAGTGGAATGCTATGGATTGAATTGTGTCCCTAAAGTCAAATGCATTAGAAACTTAATCCCCACTGACAGGGTTAAGAGGGCAGGAAATCCTATCATGCTAATTGAAAGATGAAGCCTTGAAGAGGGATCAGATTATGAGGAATGCTGCTAATGGGCATGGTTAAGAGGAGAGCTCATGAGAAGCTTTCTCTTGCTTCTGCCTTTCTTTCTATGTGTCACCCTGTGCAACTAAAGTCATCACCAAAGAAGGCCCTCACCAGATGTGTTCCCTAGACTTTGGACTTCCCAGCCTCTGAAACTATAAGCAGTAAATATTATCTCTTTATAAATTACCCAGTTTCAGATAATTCTGTTATAAGCAATAGAAGCAGAATATTACACTGACCTTTCATCAAACTTTGTTACTTCTATAAAACTTTAAGCAGAGGTAATCTCTTAGGTCTAATTAGGTAATTTCATTTCAAAGCTATTTTACTTAAAAGAAATCAAGAATTATTTGATGGCCTAGTTGGACTTACCTCTTATAATTTGTCTTTTAGTAAAAAGGATCTTTCTATTTGAAGTGTGTCATATAAAAGGTACATTTCCTCTGAAAACTGACTAAAAGAGACAAATATCCTCCACAATAATAGTTTATAATTCAAAATCTTCTTTTCTCTCTCTTTTTTCTTTTTGGTATACTTCATTTGACATTAGTCTTCCATATTTCCTGATGGGATTTTTTGTGAGAGTATTTAAATAATTTCTTGACTCATCTTTGAATCAATTAAAATTAGATAATAAATTGAGAAATGATTATAAGTATTTTTTGTATTCTTTCAAACTAGTTAAGTTGTACAATATTCTGTACAAAGTTTATGAAGAAAGACCAACATTTTGACTTCAATGAGTGACTCTGACTTGATTGATACTCTGAATTGGATGATGAAACAACTTTAAATTATTTAAATGAACAAATTTGAGTTGGTTTTTAATGCACTCTTTCCTGTGTTTCATTAGAGCTCTTCATATGAATAGGAATCTATGTCAACCTGGTGTGCTGAATTGAGGTTCCCAGAGGCATATTTTAGGAATAGTGGTTATTGGTAACAAGATGTGTTGATGCATGTTAAAATGTGTTTAAAGCAGTTCTGTAAAATGATGTCAGTGAACCATATGTTTCCTTTTCTCAAGTCTATTACATAAAAATAGAAAACATTCATTGAGTACTTACAATGTGTTAGCCACTATTATACCTTTCTTCAATGGATTAAGTCATTTAATTTTCAAAATAACCCTATGAAGTGGAGCCTATCGTTGTCTCATTTTATACATGAGGAAACTGAGGCACAGAATGGTTAAGTGATTGTCAGCCACACATCTAATTAAATGATGAATCTGGGGTTCAACCACAGGCAGTCTTGTTACAGAGCTCATGTTAGCAAAAAATAAAATGCTACAATTATTGTTTTACATATTTACAGATATTAATACCAGTATTTTAGTTTTAGAACTTTGCAAAATGTTCATGCAGAAACATTTGAGAAAACATGTCCAAAGATGCTTGACTAGGGCCAACAATGACATTATCTAGTTACAACAACTTTCTGAGAGTACATTCTTATTTAAAATGCAGTTGACATAATAAGGTAATTTTAGTCACTCAATTAAATCCAATAATTTTAAAAAATTGATTACATTATTATCATTTCATTCAAGCTTCATTTTCACTATTTAGGTGTCAATTTGCTTAAGAATTGAAGTGAAATTTTTAATTTAAAACTTACAGACAATTTAGAGTAGATAGGTTTTATTAAAATACATGACACTAAATTTTATTTTAAAAATATGTATAACTTTTATTTTTTAATGTTTTCTCAGTGATAAGTAAAGTCAGTTCTGTGACAAAACACATGATGATCGTTGTCAACAGTAGAAGTTAGAATCGTCATTCTGCAAATATTTAAAATGGAAAATAAGTATCATATTGGTTTTTTCAAATTGAAGCCCTGCTATGTGTCAGACATAGTTCTCCATGCTGGGAATACAGAAGTAAACATGATGATCGTTGTCAACAGTAGAAGTTAGAATCGTCATTCTGCAAATATTTAAAATGGAAAATAAGTATCATATTGGTTCTTTCAAATTGAAGCCCTGCTATGTGTCAGACATAGTTCTCCATGCTGGGAATACAGAAGTAAACAAAACAGACAAATTATCTTTCACTTTTATGTTTTATTGTTTATAGACCTATGAAAACTCCTATGAGAAGGAACAAAAATGTAAACACTTATAGTGGCTTAGGAGATAACATACACAGGTAAAGAAGACAGGGCTAAAATATCAGGGGAAGGTGGGGCCCATGGTGAACTGGAGTGCTCAGACCAGCCGAGAGGTTCTGAGTTTCCTTTCTTTAAATCATTTTGTTAGCCAACCGAATTTTTCTGCTTGGTAGAGTAACACAGATTTCACTATTCTCAAAGGAATCTTTGAGATTCTTTAAGGAGATTCTTTAAGCCAGATATTTCAGGCCTTTATTCATACTTGAATACCCGATACAATGTATGCTACAAGAGAAGTCGATCAAAATTAATTACAACCTCCCTAGGAATCTCAGTACTTGCTGGATTAGTCCACTTTTTCCGGTTGGCTCTGACCTCATACTAAGATCTCTCCCTTTGAGTTTGCTTCAGTGTCTTCTTGAACACACATACGTCTGAAGCTAAATCACCTCAGATTCAACCTTGTACAAATGAATTGATAATCATTTCCTAACAATGTTTATGTATTATTCCAAGAATAACAAGAAAAAGTGTAAAATATCTAGATGTGTAGACCGGACTAACATGGATGAAAAATAATAAATAAGTAAATACTAGAGTCTGTAGAAATTACTGTAACTTTGATTAATATTAGGATCAGGAGATAACATTTATAAGACTGGTAGAAAGGAGAAGTAGGATTAGTTTTAATTAATGGGTATGTACACTCAGCTAACCAAATTTGTTTAGTCTCCCCGTCTCATTGCTCGTATATTCTATACACTTTTCTTTGTTAAAACTTATTTGATTATTTCCATATTAACTTTTTAAACACAACATGTATTTATGCTTATTTGATTTTAGGTTGCAAAAGTAATGACAGGTGAATAGTAGAAAATGTGGAAACACAGCAAAACTTGCAAAGGAAGATAATCACCAGTAAGCCGTTGTCCAATAAAAACCACTGTTAGTATTTTGCTTATTAAATATCCAATTTCCTTTGCATGTAGAAATATTTGTGATATATTTTGTGCTACAAGTACAAAATAAGTTTATAAATTGTTAATACTAGTATATTATTTACCATGTATTTAAAATTCAGTTGATTTTTTCATAATCTCTAGAATTCCTCAGGGTATTATTCTGTTTCTCTAATCAAAAAAACAAACAAACAAAAAACCCCCAAAAAACAAACCTTTAAAAAATTATTAATCTCTATATGCTTTAATGCTACTTAAAGTAAATGTTAACTTCAATTATCTTAAACTGCATGTCACTGGGAAACACTCTGAGTCTTCTCTCTCTGGCCTGTAAGGTACCAGTATGACTTGTTTGCTTGGCCAAATCCCTCCCTGTTGCTGTCTGAGGCCTGTCTCTCCCTTGTCCTTTTCTCCCTCTTTTGTCAGTCTCTCTGTCTCTCTTTCTCTCTCTATCCCCTTAGGCATCCTCTCTCCTGACTCAGCCGCACCACTTTTTCCCTAGTGCTGCACTTTTTACCAAAGCCTGGCTGTTGTTTAATCTCAGGCCTGGGTCGCCCACGTTCAGCCTTTGCCCCATGTCTCTGTGTTCCTGTTATGGCAACCAGACAACTCAATCACCAACATCTAAGTACAGTTTTCAGATTCTTGATAGGTGGGCCCTTTTCAAGGCGATCTCTTTTGCAGGTCTCAGTGGTAACTGTAGCAAAACTCCCTCTGCTTTTAGTTCTCCTGTCAAGCTCTTCAGTGAATCTTTCCCAGTGGGAAGCTTGACCTGTCCGGGAAGGTCAAGACACACTTCCTCATTCTCCTTCTTCCTTCTATCAACCTGTCCAGGCTGGGGTTTCCTCATCCTCTTCCTGTATGTTTTTACATCGTTTTTGCTGAGGTGGCATTTTTCATGCTACAGTTATAGAAGCAATGATGGCCTACATGGAGCAAAGAAACAGACTGACTTGGTTTCCTCATCCTCTTCCTGTATGTTTTTACATAGTTTTTGCTGAGGTGGCATTTTTTCATGCTACAGTTATAGAAGCAATGATGGCCTACATGGAGCAAAGAAACAGACTGACTGATAGTTAAGGAGCATAGTGTTACAAAGCATATTATGCCCTTTACATCATCCTGCTATAATATGAATTAATAAAATAAGGCAAGAAATAAATCTTGGTAATCTCCTCAACATTTGTAAATGTATAGCAATTTCAATAAATTTTTATCTCCTTTAGCTTTCTAGAGCAAGCTTTTAGCTGTCTAAATGGATTACAAGTTAGAGAGTCTTTACTGCAATACATTAAACTTATTTATTTATACCTGCTTATTTTCTGCTTCTGGGTATAAAACATATCAAGAGCAGAGACTTTATACATAACAATAAATCTAAGACTGTTGGTTCTGAAAACGATGTTTAGAGACTGTAAGCACTCAATGTAGGGAGAAAATGAATAAGCTAAAAATACTTGTGGGACCTCTCCAACACATTCACAACCTCTTTCACACCAAGATTTTCACAATAAGACAGATAAATGATTGATCTGAAACTTTTGTTCTTCAAAATGTTCTGAATCAATTTGTCCTAAAGGAAAACATCCTGCTAACATCTAGCCTTTTTCAGACCACTTAAACCCTGAATAAATTCAACATATAAATTCTAGAACACGTTTCCATCAAGCTTTCTCTAAGGTAGTTATTGTTCAGAGCTCCTTTTTTGCTTGCAAAATTTAACTATTTATTTAGGTATTGCTGCTCTCTAGAGTGTTTTAAATTGCAGGTAAGGGCCTAATTTGCTTGACATATAAATATGGGTTCAAAAGGAAATTAGCTTTTGTTATTATTAATGGAGGGAAAATATTTACCTGTTTATTCATATTCTTGTCCTAACATGGCGACTGATGCATAGTGCATAGTGATCCTTAATAACTACAGAGTATATATTTTCGAGTTTACATAGCACTTCAACACACACTATTCCATCTGCTATACATATTATGCACCATACTTAAAAATAAAATAAAATAAAATAAAATGGTGCTGATGCAGTATTCCTTTGGAATTGATCAAAACACACAGCATGAACACTTTAATATATGAAGAATTTAAATGGAGAAAGGAGGAGAACATGACCAGGTATACTGAAGAAGATCTGTGGAGGTGGAAAACAAGGGATGTTTAAAAAAAAAAAATCCTTCTTTTCATTTCCTCAAGCATGTAATAATTTAGAAACCATTAATTATTTTTAAAATTTTAGGTGGAAAACAAGGGACGTTTAAAAAAAAATTCCTTCTTTTCATTTCCTCAAGCATGTAATAATTTAGAAACCATTAATTATTTTTAAAATTTCCCCCCAACTTTATTAAGGTATAACTGGCAAAAATTGTGTATATTTACAGTGAATGTGATATTTTGATATACATACGTTGTGAAATTTTAAATCAAACTAATTAGCATATCCAACACTTCACATACTTATTTTTTGTGATGAAAACATTTAGGATCCACTCTCTTGGAAATTTTCAGGTATGCATTATTTTCAACTACAGTCACGTACTATGCATTAGATCTCCAGAACTTATTCATTCTAAGTAAAGCTTTGTACCCTTTGGTAAACATCTCCCCTGTTACTCCTCTGGTAACCACCATTCTACTCTCTGCTTCGGTAAGCTCAATTTTTTCAGATTCCACTTTGATCATGCAGTATTTTTCTTTCTGTGCCTGGCTTATTTCACTTAGCATTATGCCCCTCAGGTATATCTATATTGTTAGAATTAACAAGATTTCCTTCTTTTTAGAAGGCCAAATTGTATTTGTGTGTGTGTGTGTGTGTAAATGTGACATTAGAAACCACGGAGTTTTAACTTTGTAGGTAGCAAATAAAAAAGGATTCAAACCTAAAATTATCTTGCGCTCAGCAAATATCTCATATAAAATAATACCCAGTAAATATCAAATACAAAGTGATACCCTAATCAAACCTTGGCTGGTAACTGATTATTCATAATTATTCTATCATGCTTTTATCCCTGACTAACAAATGCCATCAGCAGTGTAACATCAATAAAAATAATAGATTAGAGCAGACAGAAACAAATTAGAGAATAGAAAAATCAGAGGGAATGTCAATGAAATTCAAAGTTGGTTCTTTGAAAATATCAAAAAATTTTAAAATTTTCAACTAGTGTGGCTAAGAAAAAGGAAAAACTCAAATTACTAAAATTAGAAATGAATATGGGAACATACTACCAATTATAGAAATAAAAAGGATTATTAAAAAGTACTATAAATAATAATATGCCAACAAATTAGATAGCCTAAATGAAATGAAGAAACTCCTAGAAACAGAAAATCTACCAAGAGTAAATCATGAAGAAATGGAATTCTGAATAAGCCTATATATATAAGAATATTAAGTTGATAATCAAAAATCTCTTGACAAAGGAAAGCCATGGACCTAATAGCTTCACTGGTAAATTCTATTGAATATTTAAAGAATAACTGATACCAGTTCTTTTCAAACTTTTCCAAAAAAATTGAAGTTGGAAATACTTCCTGACTCACTCTATGAGGACAGCATCACCCTCATACCAAAGCCAGACAAACATGCTACAAAAAAAGAAAACTACAGATTAATATCCCTTCTGAACATTAATGCATATTACTCAACAAAATAATAGCAACCTGAATTCCACAGCATGTTAAAAATATTATACACCATGATTTATTCCTGAAATGCAAGGATTGTTCAACATGCAAAATTAGCCAATGTAATACACCATTAAAAGAATAAAGAAAAAAGAACACAGCTATTTCAACTGATGCAGAGAAATCATTTGACAAAATTCAATATCCTTTTGTTATAAAAACACTGAACAAACTAGGAATAAAAAGAGACTTCCTTAACATAATACAATCCATATATGAAAAACCCATAGTGAACATCATACTCAATGGTGAAAAACAAAAAGCTTTTCCTTTAAGGTTAGGAACAAGGCAAGGATGCCTGCTCTTGCCACATCTATTTAACATAGCACTGGAGTCCTAGCCAGAGCAATTAAGCAATAACAACAAATGAAAGATATCCAAATTGGAAAAGAGGTAGTAAATTCATGTGGAAAAGAAAACCTATGAGAACTGATAGATGAATTCAAAAAAGTAGCAGGATACAAAATCGATAGCAAAAAAAAAAAAAAAAAAAAAAAGTCAGTTAAAATTCTATATAGTAACAATGAAAAATCTGAAAAAGAAATTAAGAAAACTCCATTTACTATAGCAGCAAATAAAATAAAATAAAATAAAATAAAATAAAATGCTAAGGGATTAATTTAACCAAGGAGGTGAAGAATTGCACAATGAAAACTACAAAACATTTCTAAAAGAGATTAAAGAAGATATAAATAAATACTTAAACTTCCTATGTTCACAGATTGGAAAACTTAATATTGTTAAGATGTCAATAGTACTCAAAAAAATTTAGAGATTCAATACAATTTCTATCAAAATCTTAACATTTTCTGCAAAAAGACAAATATCCATTATAAAGTTCATATGGAATCTCAAGAGAGCATGAATAAAAAAAATCGTGAAAAAGAATTATGTTGGAGTACTCACACTTTCTATCTTTAACACTTACTGCAAAGCTACAGAAATGAAAATGGTTATACAGTACTCTCAAAAAATATTAGACCAATAGAGTAAAATAAAGAGGCCAGAAATAAACTCTCACATATATGGTCAAATGATATTTGACAAGGGTGCCAAGACCATTCAATAGGGAAAGGACAGTACAAATGATGCTGGAGTTGGTTGGATGCTTACTTAACACCATATACAAAAATTAACACAAAATGGATCAAAGACCTAAATGTAAGATGCTTAAAAGAATACATGGGACAAAAGCTTTATGCTATTGGATTTGGCAGTGATTCTTTGGATATGACACCACAGGCAAAGGCAACAAAATAAAAAAAGTAAACAAATTGGACTTCATAAAAATTGAAAACTTCTGTGCATTAAAGGGCTCCATCAATACAGTGAAAAAACAATCTAGAGAATAAGAGAAAATATTTGCAAATCATATATCCAATAAGGAATTAATATCGAGAATATAGAGAGAACTCCTAAATTTCAAAAATGAAAGCAAACAACCTGATACAAAAATGGCAAAGGACTTGTATAGATATTTCTCAAAGGAAGAAATATGAATGACCAATAAGCAGATGAAAAGATGTTCAACATCACTAATTACTACAGGAATCAAGATAACAGTAACAAACCAACTTACACCCATTATAATGGCTGCTATCAAAACAGCAGAAACCAGGAGGCTGGCCTGTTAGCTCAGTTGGTTACAGCATGGTGTAACACCAAGGTCAAGGATATGGATCACCAAAAGGACCAGCTGTCAAAAAAAAGAGGTGGGCAGAAAATAGCAAGTGTTGGCCAGATGTGTAGAAACTAGAGCCCTCGAGCATTACTGGAGGAATTATAAAATGTTACATCTGCTGTGGAAAAAAATATTGTGCTTAATATTGCTGAACTTTACACTTAAAAATGATTAAGATGATAAATTTTATGTTATGTGTATTTTACCATAATAAAAAAAATTGTAAAAAAAAAATTCTTTGTGTTATTTCTAAAATTATGATTACTTTAAGTTTTTGAATACTTACCTGTAATACTGTCTGAATTTCTGTGTTAACAAGTATGTGATTTCGTTAGTAGGCAGGTCAGCAACAAGCCTGAATGTTAGCTGGTTTCATTTAAAAGACAAACAAACAAAAAATGTCCAGACATAGAATGTCAATATACTAATGTGTGTTGCAGACTTCAAGAGTGTAAATGAGATGCTAGTCTTTTTTCATAGCTCGCTCTCTTGCCTCCTTTTTTAAAACTTGGCTCGAGACTCATTTTTCTGAATTAATACTCATAATAGTCGCTCTGTGGTAAATGAGTTTTCAGAGTTACCATGTTCTACGTGTGATGCGTGAATGTTTCCACCCTATTTATCATTATTTTGGTGGTAGTATAGCCCTTGATCCTCTTTCATCGTAAATCCCAAATGAACATCCATTTTTTTGAGTGTGAGACAGTGTTCTCTCACCCCAAATTTGTGTCATGGACAACTAAGAAATGGTAAGAATGATGCAAAAAGTTAAAGGTATGGAAGTGTCTTTCAATTCTAGCATGCAATCATTGACTAGCACTGAGCTTCTTCTCTCCTAGACTATAACACGCTCTGTCAGTTAAAGACTGATTTGTTGTTAAGTCAGAAATGCATGAATGAATAAAGTATGAATATAAAGACAGAACATTTTATCATGCAAGTGTAAGTGGAAACCTCTGACTGCCAGTGTCATATTATTCCCCGAGGCCCAATAAATGTAGAGAAGTGGAAAAAAGGAAAGGACCAGAGGGAATGATTTATGATAATATATTAGAAAAATTGTATATGGATGCTTTGGCCAAACTCAAAGTAGTGTGGGAAATGAGTAGAAATGGATCATGTATTTTATTTCATTCCATGCCAACTCAAATGCTCACATTGAAATTGCTTGAGGAAACACAAAATTGTAGGCTTCAATGCTGCAATACAGATGATCACAGTACTGCCATATTTGAAATATGACTTAAGTGACATTCTGCCATTAATTTTAGACATGCTTTATCTCCTTACTAGGTTGTAGTTTCTGGCACAAATAAGTGTTTTCTCTTACAGTCTGAAGTTTAAGACTTTCTTTGTTGATATCTTTTTTACCTTTGCCAATGTACACAATTTATCACTAAATTCTTTTATATATTGCTTCACAAATTCTTCTCACTTCAATTCCTACCGTCAATTTTGCCTTATATAGATTATTGTTGAATGTTCTTTTTCTAACTATCAAACCTTGACTGGGGCAAAAAATTAAAAACAAAACAAAACAAAACTGTGTCAGTCTGAATGCTGGTAATATATTCCTAAAGAATGCTTATTTTGTTCTCTTGTTTTTAAAGAATGGCAGCACATTCTATATTATTATTTTTTTTTTCATCTGCGACATATTATTTTGTCTCAAAATGTTATACATTGGACATTTTCTGTTGGTTGACAGTTTGGCCAGATAAATGGTTTGGTTCAGCTTAGTGCTTCAGAAAAAGCTCTAGTATTAAAGTGCCTGGGTTCAGATTCCAGCCACACATTTTCTAGTTCTGTGATTTGAGGCAAGTTAATTAACCTTCCAGAGCCTCCATTTCTTCATCTGTAATATAGAAGTAATTCTACCTATGAAATATTACTTATGTACTTACAAAAATATCTGGCATGTAGAAATACTCAATGAAAGATGAGCTATTATTAAATGAGTTTCTGAAAAATCAAATGAAAAAGTTGAAACAACAGTAACAGCCCTCAGTTTTCTGACTGCATCTTAAGAAAAAATGTCATGGAAAATCTCCCGGTTCAAATGAACAGAGACTGGAAGTGGGTGATGAAATCAATTAACGAAGATTGAGTTTCATACAAAGATTGGAGCTACAGCATTGCTTTTATTATTTATTTATTTATTATTTATTTATTTTATTAAAACATAACTGATTATATGTATTTATGGGGTACAGAGTATTTGTGTACAATGTGTGATGATCAAATCAGTATTATTATCGTGTTCATCATTACAAAATGTAATTATTCCTTGTGTCCATTACCCAATTTCTCCCAACCACCCCCCTCACTTCTCATTTCTAGTAACCATAGTTCTGTTCTCTCCTGAAAGTTCAACGTATTATTGTGGTTGTTCATTCTTCTGTCCTTCCTTCCTTCCTTCCTTTCTTTGCTCCCACTTATGAGTGAGGATATGAAGTATTTCTCTTTCTGTGCCTGCCTTATTTCACTTCACATATTTTTTTCTAAGTTCATCCATGTTACTGCAAATGGCAGAATTCCTTTCTTTTTTATGACTGAATAGTATTCCATTGTGTATATATACCACATTTTCCTTATCCAGTCATCTGTTGATGGAAATTTAGGTTGGTTTCGATGCTTGGCTATTGTAAATAGCACTGCAAAAAACACGGGAGTGCAGGTATCCCTTTCACATGATGATTTCCATTCTTTTGAGTATATGCCCAGGAGAGGGATTGCTGGATTGTACTACATTGTTTATTGAGCTTATTCAAATGGTGCTCCAATCCCAAACTTGACACTCAGATTTCTTCTATAAGTACAAACTAAACAATTGAATAAGGGGCCATAACAGAAGCTAAATTCTGGTCCAGGTAGAGTCATTAATATGATATTCATCACCAGCTCATAATGAGGAAGAAAATTCATAAAATGAGAATTTCTTATTTTAGAACCAGAAGTGGAGTTCCCAGGAGAGATGTCAGTGACGCCATGACTCCTTTTATTTATGCTATTTTTGCTGTTAATATTGACCACATAATCAGATAAATGTCATTTTTTTCCTTTTTGTGAACTCGAATTGAGCATCATGTATGATTTCATTTATATATATGAAGGAGATAGATGGGATTGAAATAAGCATACGTCATAACTGAGTTATTACAACAACATCATATTTGATATCCCACATTTTTTTTCAGTTCTCCCACATGGCTTGAGCTTAATCTTGATTCAGCCATTAATTTCAAAGCCAGGCATTACAACCTATCATCTTTAGTTTTCTTTGGTATATGTTTCTATGGCCTCATAATATTTTGTCATCTCCTCTTTAACCCCACCTTTACAATAGACAACTAGTGACATTCCTACCAAGAATTTGTACTCTTCCAATTTGTTCACAAGCCCTCCTGATTAACTTACTCTCCTGTTTTAAAATGATTAATAGTTCAAAAATTTATAGGGTAAGATACAAAATCCTTAGCACATGAAACTAAATCATTACTTATTAGTTCACATCTCTATCTATCAGCCTTAGCCCCAAATGTGCTCTCCTTCTTTGGAAATTATTTTTAACTTCCCGAATAGGATGTGTACATGTAGTAATGACTCTGAGCCTCTGGTCATTCTTCTTGTGCTTGGAGTGCTTTTCCCTGTGTTTTAACAGAGAAGCCTGAGATTTCTTTGGCCAGAGGCTAAAGGTGGCAGAGATATACCTGACTGGAGCACCTCCCTTGAGATTAATGGGCAAGCACAGGATAGAAACTGTGGTGTAGGGATGCCAATTTCAGTGCTAGTGTAGTAAACCAGGCATTTTCCAGACTGGTTGGCAGGTTTTTCTGAGGAAACAATAATCACCTTTTAAGACTTCACTAATGCCCTTTCTTCTTGACACCATTTTTCCCTAACATGGTGCATCCATCCATAGGATTGGTTGCTACAATATTTGAGTCCCAGACTTATTTTATATAGATGCCTCTCAAAGCATCTCTTTTCTGTGTCTTTTTTAAAAGGGAGTAGGGAATGTTTAACTTTTTTGATTTCCTATGTGAATTAAAAACTTAAGGGCAGGATTATCCTTTCACTTTCTTATTACCTAGAATTTTTGCCTGTTACTCAAATTGATGAATAATGAATCTATTCAGTTTATAATTGATCATTCATGTTAATGATATATTAATATTTCTAACATCCTTCTTCCATCAAATATCTTCACCATTCAATTATCTGCTCATATAACTAACTAGCATATCTTCAATGGCATCCTATTGTCTGAAGGTGAGATGACAAGTGCTCTCAGTTGTATTTTGTGCCTTTTACACTAACCCCCAAAGGTATTCCATGCAGCACCTTCTTCCCCACTGCATGAACACTGAGCTCTGAGCAAACTGCTCATTGTTGTATTTTGTACATTACACTCTGCCTTTCCTCAGGCCGTCTCCCTTGTAGGAATATCCTCCACGTGTATCGATGAAATCCTGCACCACTTAATCCTTAACTGAGACATCTATTTCTGAAACATCTTCTATTTTGATTTAATTCTAAAGATCTATATTCTTGCCTTTTTAAAGATTTGTTTACAAAACCATACATTTAACACAGCATGCAATATCTTGTTTTGTTGGTGTTCGTTTTTCTTTTTCTGTTCCTATATTAACCTGTCAATATAGAGGCAAATGTTGAAAATTAAACGTGCACAAGTCTGAAAGAAGATGAACAAAGAGCATCTTTTCAAAGAGATTGGAGAGCTTGAAATAGGGTATCGTAGCTAATTGTTTTTGGTTTTGCTGTCAACATTATCTTGAAGTTTTCAGTAGATGGTTTATCTTGAAGTTTTCAGTAGATGGTTATAGGGTGCTTACTTTATTATAATTTATTTTTCAAATCCTCACTAGAGCTCTATTGAAGTTTTCTCTGCTTGTGAATTTCTTTCATTTTTCTGATCATTAACTGGGGTTTAAGAATCTAAAATTATTTTGCCTTTTTAAATGATAATCATACTCCAAGGATAAATGACAAGCTGAGAAGAGGGAGGAAGGTAGAAAGAGAGAGTTTGGCTGTGTGTGTGTGTGTGTGTGTGTGTGTCTGCACTTATGGCTTACAAATTGCTTTTTGCTGAAGAAATTTCATATTTAATTCTTCGAAGCAGGGGTAAAGGTTAAAATCAAAGGTAAGATAACAAAAGAATTATCAAAAATACCCACAAAATATTTTAAATGTCATATTTAAGAAGGCAGAATGAAAAAAAAAACAAGAAGACTATTTTTTAAGTAAAGGAGAAATCTCAGTGGTGTAGAGCAAACTATTCAGCTTCTCAACTTTGAAATTTTAATTTGAGAGGCTTCTCCCATTGTGTTGGACTCATAACAGGAGCCATGTAGTAAAATTATATTCAGTATTTAATGGCTGGATAAATAAGAGATTGCATAAAGTGAGTATCGGCTGTAGTAGTACACATTGTATTCAGTGGAGGCACACTTGGAATAGACAACTTGACTTTTCTCTTTAAATTTAGGAAAGTATAGGGAAAACTCTGAGGAAAACAGAAAACTTTGGAAGAGTAGATCTTAATCCTGGCTACACACTAGAATCACCTAGAGCAAGTTTACAAGAGACTAGTACTTGGGCCTCACCCATGAAGAATTAGAGCAGAATCTCTGAGAATGGGGCCCCAATGTGGTATTGTTTTATCTGCCCTCCCTCGGTGATTTCAATATGCTGGCATTGTTATAAGAACCGCTGTTTCAGAGAAAAAAAGTCTATGAATATGATCGTAAGTCAGAATACCTGGGGGATAATTACTCAAAAGTTTCTATTTCTTCAAAGACATTTTAATAGGAATGGATGTGCTAAAAGCAGCACTGTCTCATAGTGTTAGATGCTATCACTGCTGTCATGTAGCAGAAGCTGAAGAGATAAAATGTGGCTTTCTTGTCATAACATATATAGAAAAAATAGATTTAGACAATAAATGTATTCTTAAAGGCAATGCTTGAATGTTGTAAGTCACCATAAGGACATTGCCCTCTGTGGTTCTGGATTTCAGTAACTGCAGTAACATCCCTCTTTTGCCCACCTTACTTTTAAATGCTTCCTGATTTTTTTGTTTTTTACTTATATATTGCAAATTCATTCTCTCTCATTTCAGTTAGAAAATTTGTAATTATACTCTGTAAGTGACTGTGGAATGCAATTTCTGGGAACAACTCCATGGAAAATAGCATAGTACCATTTAGCTTTGTCTGGGTGTTTGATTAAAAGCTGTACATCTCTATCTTCTTAAAAACAATTAAGTGCAGGGCCGGCCCAGTGGCGCACTGGATAGTGCGCCGCTTAGGAGGCGCGGCAGCGCTGCCGCCCGAGGGTTCGGATCCCACATACAGACCGGCTCCCGCTCACTGGCTGAGCGAGGCGTGGGAGCAACACCGAGGTTTGCAATCCCATTGCCGGTCCCTGGTCCGGTACGGGGGCAACACTGAGGGTTGCAATCCGTTGCCGGACACGGAAAAAAAAAAAAAAAAAAAAAAAAAAAAAAAAAAAAACAATTAAGTGCAACAAAGCTTTGAGAGATGGTTGTTAAGGAGGCTTCTTGTTCTCCCATTTTCTTTGCTAATCTGGGGAAAGAAGAAAAACATAGTTTTGTGTTTTAAATTCTCATCTACCATTCAATCATTTCTGTGATTTTAATCATCACATTATTTTAGATTCTTATTTGTATAATGTAGGGTTAGAGGAACTTGTTTTATAACTTTAATATTTTCAGAAAGTCATTCTTTGTGGAAGAAAAGGAAGTCTGGGCAAGGTGATTCCAAGTCTCTAGATAATTACATTTTAGTTCTCCAAGATAAAGAGAAGTAGTCATATTTTTTAAATTCTGGGAAGACTTCAACCCTAATATTAATGTTATCTAAGGCCAATCATCCCTTACCAGTCTCAGACAAAGCAAGTTCCTAGAGAGCTGATTTAATCACACTTTTGAAGAATGGCTCCCCCTTCTCTCTTTTCTTCCCGTCTCCTCCTCTCTCTCTCCTCCTCTTCATTCTTATTTTTTTCTCACAGTCACTTTAAGCTAAAATTAATGGAAAACCTCTAAGATGGCTCCACAGAAAGTTTTATAAACCTTTAATGGGCAGGGGATATCTTGTCTGTCCTGGTAATTTAGAAGGTGACTACTAGGAATGGTGAAGTAGGAAAACACAGAGTAAAGGATTCGGAGCCAGGAAGAGACCCTTCATTCATATTCCTAACCTTTAAACACATGAACACAAAGATTCTAAAACCAATCAAAATGATGGTTCTACCACAAAGAAAATGGTAGTAAACCTTATCACTGGAAGGGAAAATAACCCAACATAGAGACTGGATCTCAGAAGAGGGTTTGCACTTGAGTAGTATTGGAATATCAGACACATGATATTTTATCTGGAGGAGATACAAAGCTTCAAATAAATATTTCTGATCAAGAAGGAGTAACGTAATTTGAATGGGACTCATAAGCCTATTAGTATTTTTGTTTTACTATAGTACAATACAAATAATTACATTTCTGATAGTTGATAAGTGACACATAAATCTTTATAAACTGGTTTTCCCAGCTGTCTTTAGTTAAGCTCCTACAGCTTCCACACATGATGGTAGTAAATGCTAGTCCAATAAATTCCTTGCAGTTCTTAGCCTACCAGTTATTCATTAGTCAATCCTTACCACCATCTTATTTTTTTCCTTTTCTTAAAAATCTCTCAGTAGCATTACCCTCTTCCTCATTTAAAAAAAAAATGTATTTTTAATTGTACATATTGTTACAAGCAGTCAGGCTCAGCTTGTCCTCTCATACTAAACAAATGACTTGAAAGTCCAAAAGCTGGTGCAAGGATTGGAAGCTTTATTCAGATAACCCGCATCTGGGGGGTGACGAGGCTAAAAACACCCCACCTTCTGATGCCTGGGTCTTAAAAGCGGAAGAGGTGGGAAAATTAGGAAAGGGGTTTGTTCTACAGAAAAAAGGGTGAGGCTGGTCATGGGATCAGTAAAGGGTCTGAGTCAGAGGTCTGGGTCCCATGATTGACTGAGGGCTTTGGTGTCATGGAGTCTGCAGTTGGTGGACTGATCAGTTTCACGCCCTTGATGTTATTTCAGGGTTGGAGTTCTTATCTCCTAGAGAGAGATCAATGATAGTAACTTCACATAAACTTCACTGGAACATAAGAATACCTGACTCAGATCTCTAAGTAATGTGGATGCAATTCTCCTTTAAGCAAGAAGGTGAGTTCATAATCAGCTAAGGTGCTTTGTCTTCTCTTGTATTCACTCTATTTGCAGTTGATTTAGGGAGGTAAGAAAAACAAGGGAACTTAGTTTCAATCTTAATTACAGGTGCACAACATCTAAAGTAAATCAACGTAAGAGGGTGTAATGGAAGGTGACCAGAAATAAACCTTTGAGAAGGATCTTTGTGGGTCATGTTTTCATCTAAGGGCAGTTTCAGCCATACAATCAGTTTCATACTTTCTCTCCTAACCTCAGGAATTGATGATTATCAATTCCCAAGTTAATGGCTAACTGAAATTGTCTGCTTGATCTTAGTTACCCCAAAGATGACAGTTCTCTGGCTAAGGTCCCTTTTAATATTTGTGAGGTACAGCGTATTTTTTCCATGCATGCATATATTGTACAATTATTCACTTAGAGTAGATAGCATATCCATCTTTTCTTTGTAGTGATTATGTTCAAAATCCTCTTTTCTATCTATTTAGAAATATACAATATAATGTTACTACTCTAGTCAACCTAAAACACTAGAACTTCTTCTTATCTACCTGTAACTTTGTACCCATTAATCCACCTCTTCTCAATCCCCCTGCCTCCATCATTCTTTAAACACTTTTACCATCAGGCTTAAGGGACACCACATTTTCCAGATTTTCCTCCTATTTAAGTGGCCACTCATCTCTTTTGGAATATTCTCCTCATTTACTGATGTCTAAATTTTGGAGGACACCAGGGTATAGAGCTTGTTTACCTTTTCTGTTTACTCACTATTAGTCACTATTATGACTTTAAAATGATCTATATGCTGATGTATTTACATATCTGTTGGACCTATCTCCTGAACTTCAACTTTAAAATCTAATTGACCTATTAACATTAACTTTTTATTGTATCAAATAGTAATTTAATTTTGTTTTTGCAATTCAACTCTTGATTTTTCTCAAACAACCTGATCCCCTCTCCTATCCCCTATTTCAGTGTCACTTCCATTTACCTAATTTCTTTTTTTTTTTTTTTTCCTTTTTTTGTCTTTTTTCGTGTCCGGCAACGGATCGCAACCCTCAGTGTCGCGCCTGTACCGGACTGGGACCGGCAACGGGATCGCAACCCTCGGTTCCGCACCCGCACCTCGCTCAGCCAGTGAGCGGGAACCGGTCTGTATGTGGGATCCGAACCCTCGGCGGGAGCACCGCCGCACTCCCAAGCGGCGCACTGTAGCAGTGCGCCACCGGGCCGGCCCCCATTTACCTAATTTCTGATACAATGCTTCCTATCTAACCTTCAATTTATCAGTAAGCACTTTTAGAACATAACTGTTATCTCAACATTGCTCACCACTTCCACCAATAGCACTGTAGTTCAAGCCAACATTAGTGACTGGCTAGATAAGGCATTTGCCTCTTTTGTTGAATGCTTTAAACTCAGTGCCTAGATCAGTTTTTAGCAAACAGTAGGTGTTCAATAAATAAATAAAGGAATTCAAGCAAGTATTTATTTATTCAACAAATCTATATGAGCATTTACTGTGTAATAAGAACAGTGGCATGTCCCAGCTACAAAAGGAGTGAATGAGATGAATAGGTCCCATGCCATCATGGAGCTAAGAATCAAGTCTAATATGGGAGGGTTTTTCATTTACCTGAGACTTTGCATATTCTGTGTATCCTGCCTGGAATGTCTTTCACCTTCTTCTTCCATCTAACATTCACTCAACTAGCCAGACTTATTAATGAAAAACAAAAAAAGATCAAATTACTAATATCAGAAATGAAAGAAGAAAGACTACTGAAGGACAGACAGACACTAAATGATATGATAAGAAAATGCTGTATTAAAATTTAGACTGGAAATTTGATAAATTAGATGAAATAGGATAATTATTTTAAAGACACAATTTATCAAAATTTACTTAGGAAACTACGGATAATTCAAATATTACTAAATCTAATGAAGAAATTAAACTCATTAGTATAAGTTTTCCAGTAAGAAAACTCCAGGCACAGAGGTCTTCACTATTTAAATCACCAAATATTTTAGATGGAAATATTTTTAATTGGAAGAAATAATATACATTTATTATAAAATAGAAGATAAGGAGCACTTTTCAATTCATTTTATTAGGCTAGTATTACCCTGATTTTAAAACAATGAAAAACATTATATTGTCAATTTAAAAAAAAAATATTTAAAAAATAATTAAACATTATAAACAGGAAAATTACAGACTAATATATCTCATGAACATGGTCATAAGTATCATTAATAAAATATGAAGTCCAGTAACATACAAAAATAATATCATGTCATGACCAAGTAGCATTTATTCTAAGATTGCAAGTTCTGTTCAGCATTGAAAATGTTATTAATGCAATTAATCATACGAAAATATTTTTTAAAAACACATAATTACCTCAATACATAAGAAATCATTTTAAATAGTTTACCATTCATTAATTCATGCTCAAAATTCTCAGCTAAGTCGCAATTGAAAAAATAAGGGCATCTACACAAAACTTGCCACTAATATTTGATTTTTAAAACTGAATGACATACCCCCTGAAGTCATGAATGAGACATGGATGTCTATTTTCACCACATATTGCCTACTTTCTAGCCAGAACAATGAGGCAAAGAAAAGAAATAAAATCCATAGAGAATGAACAATTTTAAGTTAAACTGCTTTATTTGTGGATCACATGGTTGACTACTTAAAAAATCATGAAGAATCTAAATAAGAATACTAAAATAAATATATGAGTTTGTCAAAGTTACATGATTCTAGGTCAATATACAAAGAATTTATTGTATTTTATATACTAGTAGTAAACAAATAGAAACCGGTATTTAAAAATTGGACTCCAAAGAAGATATACAAATGGCCAAAAAGCATATGAAAAGACATTCAACATCTACAAACAATACCAAAATGAAATATCACCTCACATCCATTAGGGTGGTCATTTAAAACAAAGCAAAGCAAAATAAAACAAATAGACAAAAACCAGAAAATAACAAGTATTGACAAGTATGTGGAGAAATCGGAATCTTTGTGAATGTTGGTGGGAATGTAAAATGGTGCAGCCACTAAGAAAAACAGTATAAAACTTCCTCAAAAAACTAAAATAGAATTGGCACATAAACAAGCAATCCCATCTGGGTATGTATTCAGAAGAATTAGAATCAGTATCTGGAAGAGATATTTCCTCATTCATGCTAATTACAGCAATATTTACAACAGCTAAGAGATGCAGCAGCACAAATGTCCATCAGCAGGTGAATGGATAAAGAAAATATTATATATATGTACAATAGATTATTATTCAGCCTTAAAAAAAAGAAAATCCTGTCATATACTACAACATAGATGAAACCTGAGGGCATTACACTGAATGAAATAAGCCAGTCATAAATGGACAAATATTGTATGATTACACCTATTGAAATATTAGAGAATCCCTAAAAATGGAAACAGATAGTAAAATGACAGTTGCCAGGTGCTAGGGGTGGGGAAAGTGGGTAGTTGTTGTTTGATGGATGTATAGTTTCAGTTTTGCAAAATGAAGAAGTTCTAGAGATGTGTTACATAACAATGTGAATATAGTAACTATTCAACTATATACTTAAAAATGATTGAGAGGATACATTTTATATTATGCGATTTTTACCACAATTAAAAAAAAAAGATAATATTAAATAATAACAAAATACGTAAAACAGGCTTCACTGTAATAAAATATGTGTAAGATTTGTGTACTGAAAACAAAACAGACATCAAAGAAGACAGTAATATATAGAAAGGTGTACTGTTTATGTCGAATGGAACACAATATTGCTATAATATCAATTTTTCAATAAGTGATCTATAAATTTAATATATAACAATTAAATTCCCTGAAGGCAGTTTTATAGAGACTGATAAACTGATTCCAAAATTTACATGGAAAAGAAAAGGACCTAGGATAGGCAAAACAATTTTGAAAACTTGAACAAATTTGAATGATGTACACTGTCTGATTTCAATAATTCCTATAAAGCTGCAGTTATCAAGAAATTATGGCATATAAATTAATGAAAGATAGAGATTCATGTGTGTGTTTGAGTATTTGCCAAAGTAAGTCAATGAAAACAGAGGACAGTTTTTCAACAAATTTTACTGAAAGCATTGGACATTTATATGCAAAAAAATTTTCTTAACTCAGACTTACACTATGTATAAAAAACTTTAAACAAATCACAGCCTTAAATGTAAGATTTAAACTGCACTACTTAAAAAAAAAATAGTGGAAAATACCTTCTGTTCCTCACCGAGACTTTTAGAAAAATAAAAAGGCCAACCACAGACTGGGATAAAATATTTGCAAAACAAATACCTGATAAAGAAATTATATAAAGAATATCCACCACCCCCCAAAATAGTTAAACAACTAAAATAATTAAATCGGCCAAAGATTTAAACACATGTTTACCCAGGAAGAAATATGAATGCCATATGAGCTTATGAAAAGATGCAAAACATCATTATTCCTTAGGGGAATTTAGTTAAAATCACAATGAGATCTCACAGCACATCCATCAGAAAGGACAAAAAATATATATGTATCCAGCAAGGATGTGACATCTTCCATTCTTATACATTGCTGGTAAGAATACAATTAATGCTATAGCTTTGGAAAACAATTTAGTAGTTTCTTCAAAAGTTAAACATACACTAACCATATGATCTAGCCTTCTCACTCCTACATATTTATCCAAGAGAACTGGAAGGAATGTCCACAGTAACAACAACTTTATTCATAATCTCCACGAATTGGAAATAACCCCAATGTTAACGTAACAGATAAACAAGTTGTGATACTTCTATACACTGAAACACTAGTCAGCAATAAAACAAAACAAATTATTAATAAATACAATATGGATGAATCTCAAATTTGTGAGGAAGAAGAGAAGATAATTCAATGGGGGAAGAGCCACTTTTTTTCAACAAATGATGTTACAATTGCATGTACTTGTAAAAAACCTTAAAAACACCTTGAACGTTCTCTCATACATTACACAGCAATTAAATTAAGTCATAGGTGTAAGAATAAAAGCTAAAAATTTAAAAACCTATGAGGATACAGAAGAAGATCTTCACAACTTGATGGTAGTTATAGATTTCTTAGACATCTAACAAGCAAAATTATAGATTGGACTTTATTAAAATTAAAGATATTTCTTCTTCAATAGATAACATTAAGTATAAAGCTAAGTCTCGGACTTAGAGAAAATATTTGCAATCCCTATATCTGATAAAAATATTGGTTCCAAGACAGATGAAGAATTATCACAACTCAAGAAGACAACAAACGATCCAATTATATTTAAGCAAATATTTAAGTTTTAAAAAAGAAAACCTGCAGATTCTATGTAATAAACACATGAAAAAATAACCAACATCATTAGCTATCAGAGAAAATAAAACTAAATAAGATAACTGCATGCCCTCTAGAATAGCTAAAATTAAAACGAGTGACATAAAAATGTTGGTGAAAATATGAAGCTGTTTGACTTTTATTAAAAAAAGAATTTAAAATGATACAACCACTTTAAACATAGTCCACATGATTAATATTTATCAAGACAAATAAAAATAAATGTATACACAAAAACTTGTTAAGAATGCCTTTAGCAACTTAATTAGTAATACTGAAAACTGGAAAATATCAAAGGTTCATAAACAGGTTATTGAATAGCATTTTGGCATATGCGTACCATGAAAATCTTCTCAGGAATAAAAGGAAGAACTACTGTTATGTGTGACATGTATCTTTCCAAACAATTATGCTGATCAAAATGATATGCAAAATTCTAGAAAAGGCAGAATTAATCTAGAGTGAAAGAAAGCAGATCAATTGTTTTCTGGGTCCTAGATTTCTTGGTGGTATGAAGATTGACTCTAAAGGGGAATGAAGAAACTTGCTGCAGGTGATGGAAATGTCATATGTGTCTTGAATAGGGTGGTGGCTACATGACTATATATATTTGTCAAAAATTATTTAACTCTATACTTACAAGAGATGTTTATTACTTTATTTAAATTGTGCCTCAATAAAATTTGAATTTTAGGGAGAGATGTCTGCATGTATTTTGGACGATTGATTGGTTGTGTAATAAATATGTATTATGGGATTGAGACTATTCTCAATGTAATGTCATTTTAGTACTGTTACCAATGGCAAAACTAATATTATTTTATTACTGTTAATAAAATGGGAATAAAAATATCTCTTTCCACTATGTCAACATTTATTATCTTCTTGTGGGCCATAAAATAGAAAAGCCTGATTAAACTAAATGAATTGATAATGAATATAACATTTTTAGCCTAACTATTTCAATTACTTTAGTGATCAAATATGATAAATTGTTTATTAATGCAATTGTTTGTTTATCATTCAACCTGCAAACAGAAGATTCATTCCAATATAAACACGAGATCATATATAGTCAGTAAGAAAATGTATTATTTTATTTTGAACAAGATTTAATTACACTGATACATGGTGAAAAAATTGCTTTTGCATATGCATGAGATGAAATGTATTCAGTATTGAAGAGATAACTGAGAAACTCAAGTGGCTTCAAAATTATTCAATGAATATTGGTATTAAATGTTAAAAAGAATACATTATTGTTTGTCCTTTTTGAACTTTACTTATATGTAAACTCAAGAGATGGTGATAAAAATAAACCTTTTGTAAGAGCACAAATGATTGACAATTTAATGTAGTGGATTTGGAATCTCAGAGGGGCGTGTGTATGTGTGTGTGTGTTTGTGTGTTGTTTTATCTATTAGTGATGAGAAGAATCTAGATATCTCATGTCTAACTACTAAGTTTTTTTTAAAACCCTACTTGCATGTACAAACACATGTTCTTCTTAGGAAAAAGAAATTTTTAAAAAACAAGTTCCTGGATGGAGATTTACTTTTATTAAAGTTATTTTTTTCTTTCAAGTTCATCATTCCAAAGGAGGATGTCGGTGGAAACACCCAACTCTCTAGGTTTGTTATCCTGTGTCTCCAGCTTCACCCTCTCATCATTGCTCTGGCTTCTGGCCCCTGGGGATTTCCTTTATTTTTTGCAGACTTATTTTTATATTTAAATGAACTTTTGTATGGAATTATTACTGTTGTTTAAGATAATATTACAAGGGATCAGTTTTGCCATTTTGACTGAATGTGGCTGTAGCAATCCATTCATTTATTCTTTTGGCAAACATCTGGCATCTTGATAGATTTGCTGCTATAATTAAAAAGTAAACAGAGGATAGGGTTCACATCTCAATAAGTTTAATATTTGGCATATCATGTCTACACAACTGACATTTTAGAAATCTTCCTAATTTCAAATATTTTATCTTATTTTTAGTCTACATATCCATGTTTGTATTTTCTCCAGAAAATATTGTGACCTTGCATCATGCTATTTTGAAAAGTCCTCAATTAATATTTGCTTGATTGCCTCACTCATTCTATGTTTTACTGCTTTGTTTCAGTAGCCAAATAGTGTCACTACTTAATTCAACAAAAATTTATTGAGCAATTATTTTAGCCCCAATGCTATCATCTGCAGATGCAAAGAAATAGAGACTCCTTGGTTGAAGGGAAAATTAGTATTTAGGGCAATAAGTAGGAGCTAAGACAAAAATGTTTATAAAGTTCTGAGAGAATATAGAGAATAAAGTCTCTAGCTGCAACTTTAAGGCAAAAAGATTCCACAGAGCTGTTTTAGCTGAATCTTGAACAAGTCAGCAGGTTACCTGATGACATTATAAGTATTGGAGGAGGACATTGTTGGGAGATGAAAGCTGTTATGTCAGGTCAAAATCTTAAAAGGATTGTACGCAGCTGTAGGACACTGAACTTTATCTCACAATTAGGAAAAATTATTTAAACTCAAGCAGGGAAATAAATAAATAAATTTTTGCATTTTCAAAAGACGTATGAAAAATGGATTGAGCAGTGATGAGACTGGTGCCAGACAGAACTTGTGGTGGTCTCTACATCTAAAGAGTGTCGGCAATTCTCAAAACTTTGAAAATATGTGCTTTGTGAAGTTCCTAAATCTAGATAACAGTCAAGTGAAGACTCTACTACTTAAATTTTGAATTTAAATTTTGCTACTTAAATTTTGAATGTTTTAAATCATTGTCATTATCATTAGATTTCTTAAAAATATTAAATACAACCAATCTTTAGCACTGCCCCTCCCCTATGAAAGGAGACCTTCACATTTTCCAGAAAATATTATGTCAATGTTAAATATATATATTTCCTATAAGTCTATGTAAATCTATAAACTTTTTAGGAACTTTATTTCTCTATTTGATGTTCCATCAGAGGCCCTCAAAACAGAGATCTTTCATTGAGTCAAATATTGTGTCCCCAACAATCCTGTTTATCATAACTAACAGCTTTGAAAAGGGTGTAATTACATCTGAAAAATTTCAACCTTGAATTAAAAAGCAGTTTTAAGAAATTATTTAGTTCTTAATAAATACTATAAAATAGAATTTGCCATGGGTATGAGAATAAGGAAAGGCCTGCAATAGGGGAGATTACTGGAGAGGACAGCTTTGGACGAAGAGTTGGTGTGGTAATGGGTGAGGCCATGTGCTGAATGGAAGAAAGTGAGAGTGATGAAGTGTCATTTATAGGCCCAGGAGAGAATGGCCCTTGCCCTAGATTTCATGCATTATAGGGTCCTGTTCTGGTCCTACTTCCGTCAAACTCTGTCACTTGGGACAGATGTTCAGAAGGCCAAAAAAATGTTTCCACTCACGGCTCATGCTTTAAGTCCCCAAGATTTTTGAACACCTACCTAATGGCACTAAGATTGCTCTCTACATCTGGGTAGTTTTCTTCTCTTTGTCTGTCTTCCTGAGAGGTATCCCCTGGACCTAATAGAAGAGGCCAAGGACTTGTTCTCGTGGAAGGTGTGGACAGAGCTTGGAGTGCATACAGGAACTTTCACACACATGTTCAAAAGGCCCTTCATGGTGAGAAATAGATCAGGGCAGGAAGAGAATGTGGGGCAGTGCTTCCACCATTGGTAGAGTTATAGAACATATTTGATTTAATAGATTGATAGCTTGATTTATAAACTTCAATGTTTAGATATATGGTGCGAGGGCTCCTTTTCATCTCTTACCTTGAATCACCGAATGTTAGAGGCAGAGGTATGAGGGAAGAGACTAAACGCATAGTTTTCTTACTTCACAATTTGTTCCTGCATATTTTCATTACAGACACCTCCAAGCCAGAGAGCATAATTAGATTAATAAAATCAGGAAACACTGCTAGAATCAGAAAGCTTAAACTAAAGGCTTTAGATCCTTTAACCGTAATCTTAAAGACAAGATAACTGAGGTCATGAGTTTTGTCCCAAATCCAGAAAGGTGGTGGCAGAGCCAAGATAAAAATCCAGATATATAGTCAGCTTTATATTTCTCTTTGCCTTTTTACATTAAATAATTTATTTTATATCTCTCCCAGAAAATGACTCCTCTTTAGATCTTATCAAAAGTTCAAAATATTAAAATCATGCCAATGCATGTTGTCAACTCAAGACTTAATGGGTTTTTTGCAATTCCATCTTCCATTTTGTAAGTAACCAATGCCATCTCTACTGAAAAGTGACTGATGTTTAAGAACTATTAAATGTTATTGGTCAGATATTCCATCAATATTTATGGCAAACATTCTATAACATTGAAATTATGATTTATTAATTCAGATGTTTATATAAATATTGGAAATTCTAAGAGTACATGCAAATGTGAATTAAACTGTGAGATCTTATCTAGTAAATAATGCACATATTTCAAACATGGAAAACAGGAATATAGAGCAATGAAGAAAATTTAATAAATGAATTAAATCTGTGATAATGTGTTATACTGGTTCAAAATTAATTCAATAATGGAATTGCTTTAAAATGAAAAATCTCCTCAGGAAACATAACTTGCAGTTCTAATATCTACATGAAGTTATTACTGTGACTGTCTCAACATTTTACAATTCTACCTTGGATATCATTATTGCACATATGAGAAATAAATGACTAAAAATTACTACACTGAAACATTGCTTATTTTCTGTGCAAGTCTCACATAGCTATTTAGCTATATCTGATTACCCCTATTCAATTAATTGAAACTTAATGTCCATTCAAAGTCATCATTTATCAGACACTCATTTAAATTACAGTGACTAGGGGAGCATTGGCATTCATTCTGGAAAACACACCTGCTCAATGATGGGCAAGAGGTCATAGTTATTGAAAAGGTGTTTAAATGCATCACAGTAACAATGAAGAACAAACTATTTTCAGAAAATGTTATTCACATTAAGGTATTAGAGTGTAAATATGAAATTTTAATGTGTACCTGACCCCAACTATTCGCTCTCAGCACACATTATCCATATTTTACAGAGGTGATCAAACTATAAATTGGATATCTTTTCATAGGTAATCTTTTTCAGTTCTTTGAGGAAGAAAAATGGCCAAGAAAAGAAAAATAAAAGGAAGGTAAAGCAAATGTTCTCAGATTCAAGGAATTAAATGTACTATTTACAGAATAAGAATATTTGATATATTTTTTCTTCTGTTGAGTTCATTTATATCTTATTAATTTCCACAGATAATCAACATAATTGAGAAGTGATTTTAATCAGTAGAGACTGAGATTTTTTTTTTTTCATCTGTATTGGCTTGTTCTTTTATTAAATGTCTTATATTTTGTTTTTATTGGAGGTAGGAGACAGCAGTTGGCCAAAATATTTTAAAAGGTATTTTTTTCTATCATGCAATGAGCAAATGGCTCACGGTAATGCAAATATAGATAGAAAATAAGGAACTCAGCCAATCACTACTAACTCCAATTAGTGGTAGCTATCCTGGCTTGATAAAGGCCTACAGATCAAGCCAATCTTTAAGCCATGTGTTAGTGAGCTAAGTAGGGGCATTTATAGATCCAAGTATTTGGCATAGCAATACTGGGGCCTGGGTTAATCTGACCATGCCAGGAGGCCTGACTGATTACATTGACCAGGCAATACCAACTGTAAAGGCAGAGAGCCAACCAACCTGCCATTAGACAAACAGCAGTTCTCTCTTGTGTCTCAGGAATCATAGAGCTGAGAGATAGTTCATTGAATTTGCTTTTAGGTAGAGGATTTTCTAGAGGTTAAAGTAAAAGTTTACCATATTACGTGCCATCCTGAAAAGTAAGGAATCTATCAGGAGCCATGTCATGTGACCCAGGTATGTTTAGATGCCTTGTACCAAGGAAATAGTCAGAAATTTGGAGGAAGAGATACTATACAATACAAAATGTACAGATGTCATCAAAATATTGAAATGCCATGTCAGATAAAAGATGGCCACAATCTCTTTGACATTTCCTCTTTCAACAAATGGACTCTTTTTCTCCTACTTTTGAATGTGGGCTGACCTTGTGATGCTTTGACTGACAGAGTGTGGTGGAAGTATAGCTATGACTGGTCCAAGCCCAACCTTTAAGAAGAATGTAAGCTCCCTTGGTTTTCTGGAGCCCTGGACTATGGTGTAAGAAGTTAGACTTCCCTTCTGGAGAGATAAATGAAGAGACCCTAAGATTGGATAGGAGGAAAAGCAGCCTAACAAAGTATAGGTTTCTAGATATTTCTGTGCAGGCACCAGGAACCTGAATGAGGCTATCTTGGACCTTCATGACAAGTGGGGCTTCCAGTTGACTGTCACTGATGACCTCAGTCAAAACCACATGGAACAGAAGAATCACTCACATGGGACCTGCTCAAATTCCTGACCCCCCAAATTATAGATATAAAAGTCATTTTTTGTCTCTAGAATTTGCAGCAATTTTTACACAGCACTACATAACCACAATAAATGCTCATCTTGAGTTTGTTTTGATTTTTTAAATGTAATTAATTGCCTTTATTGGAAGTAATATAAGTGCAAATCCTAAAAGTAATAAATGAAAAAAAGAAAACCCAAAACACATAAGAATAACTAAGGTAGAATGATCAGACTAAGGTTAGAAAGTAACAAAACAAACATTCAAAAGTGAAAATAGAAGGCCTTATCATTAATAAAACAATAAATATCATTGCTGTTAATTATAGAATAATTATAACTCTTAATGGAATGGTTTTTTTTTTTTTTTTTTTTTTTTGGTCTTTTTCCGTGTCCGGCAACGGATCGCAACCCTCAGTGTCGACCCCGCACCAGACCAGGACCGGCAACGGGACCGCAACCCTCGGTGTTACTCCCGCGCCTCGCTCAGCCAGTGAGCGGGAACCGGTCTGTATGTGGGATCCGAACCCTTGGGCGAGAGCGCTGCCACGCTTCCCAAGCGGCGCACTATCCAGTGCGCCACCGGGCCGGCCCTTAATGGAATGTTTTTGACTATTTGCATTTAAGTACAGATTTCATAAGACTTTCTAAAGCCCTGTTTCAGTTTGAGTACTTTAGAAAATAGGGCATAAAACAGTGTTCCTGTTAAATTTTATCCAAATCTAATCCCTAATTGATGAAATTAATGATTCATTGTTAGGTTCCTATGGTAGGAACATACTAAAATTTCATCCAGGAGAGAAAATTATCAAAATAATCTTTATTTTCCATCAAAAACAGCCCACAGTCAATAAAATTCTTATAAATAATTTGCATTTAATTTTTAAAGTTTAAAAATTTAAAAAATTCCGATAGCTCCTTCAGATTATATGAAACTATTAAAAGTTCATCCAGAGATTGATAAAATATTGAAAGGATCAAAACACTGAATAGGCAGTGAAAGTTTTCACCTACAATCAAAGATTTTAATTGACTGAGTCTTCATATAAGATATTCATTATGTAACTACTTTTTATTACTTCAAGTGAAAATAGTTACAATTAAACTGAGATAACCTTTCAGTTTGGGATGGCTCATTCAGACTATTTGCAATTATGACTGAGTGGGTCACCTCTACTCATGCACTAAATGAAAGAAGCTCATATATTGTCCCTGCCACTGTTTCATAATTTTATCTTGGAAATTAATCATGTCAAATTGGTCCCTAAAGGCACACACCAATTACAAATACAAAGTTTAATATTTCAAAATCTTGGTATAGTTAAAAGAAAACAGACATGAGTTCTATTTGATAGATTCTTATGGTAAATTTATCTGGAATGTTTACTCATGAAAACCCAGGAGTTTTAGCCATTTGGTTTGCTGGCAAAGAAAAGAAAGAATACTCCAGCAAGAGCAAGGAGATCTGATAATGTGGTTGTGCTGGCCAAGTTGATCAGTCATCCCAGCGGCCACACAGCTCAGAGGCCACACAGCCCAGATTGTACCAATTGGGCTCTGCACATAGCTGAGGGAGTTAAAAGTGGGGGTTAAGACCTGCTTCTGCTTTGCTTGTCAATTTGCACACATAGGCAAGTCATGTCAGCCCAGACAAAGAGATGTCTTTTTCTTACAGGTCTACTTAGAGGAAGTATCTTCTTCTAAATCTCACAAAGATGCCATTTTCATGGCAATGGCTGTGGTTCTAGCATTCTCAATCACTGTGTCCAAGAGATACAGTGAAACTCACCTGCATTTTTGGTCTGATTTAAATTGAATCAAAGATGGGGGTAGTTTGTAAGGCAGAGACACTTGAAATGAGGTGGGTTTAGAATCAGTTCTTTGAAGCTTTGTGTACGTTAAAGAAAGTTATTTTAGTCAACAGCTGGATATTTGTGGATAGAGATAAGATTAATCTCTTAGTAGAAAGTGATAAGCAGGAGCTAATTTGAGGCTTTGCAACCAAAATTACTAAGAGGTTTAGGGCAGAATAGGACACTAATCCCAGCAGGAATAATGGGAGAAGCTTATTCTGAAGTCAATTAATACACTATGGCATCCTCAGTTACTAAGAGACTAGGTGGCCAGGGCTGAGTCTTGTCTTAAATGAGATATTAATAAGTGGGTAATATTAAAGCTAAAACAAGATATTTTGTGCTGTGTTTCTTTAATTAATGATCTCACTCTCTTTAAGGATATGAGTTTAGCCTCCCTGAATATTAGTAATAATAATTTATTAAAATATTAAAAATATTAGCAAATATTGATTTACAATACTTGCCATGTCCCAAGTACTATGTTAAGTACTTTATGTATTTTATCTCATTTAATCCTTAAAATGTTTTCATGTGTTCAATAATATTTTTCTTCTTTTCTGATACAGGAAACTGACTGGTGTTTAGAGACATTTTATTACTTCATACGGACACATAGAAGTAGCAAAGCTGAAACGAACCCAAGCCTAATATTTTTAAAGATGTTAATCATTACACTAAGCTACCTCTACTCTAAGATTAGAGATATTTTGGTGAAAAGGTTAAAACATACTGAGCATTGGAAATCTTGTTCAAAGATTCTATATTGTGAAAATTGTCAATATTAGACAAATTAATGTCTTAGTTTGGGTTATTCTGAAACCAGGCAAGGATTTAAGTCACATGGTTTACTTGTGTGGTGATCCCAGAAAACAACATGGGAAAGTGACGTAAAAAAGGACAGAAGCCAGTGAGGGGTGTGTCTTCAAGCAGGTTACCGTACTGGAGCTTAATCCCACCTGAGAACTTGAGGAGCTAGTGCAGAAAATAATATCCTTCATGAGGGGTAAGAACACTGTGTTAGTCACCCATCCATTCTCATCACGCACCAGTGGAGGGTATTTCCAGGGGACATTTCTGCCCCAGCAATTCTAGCCTGTCATGTGCAGATAGAGAAAGCCTTCAGTGCTGCTGGCTGGAATTTGGGCCACACACTCTGAGGTTGTATCCTCTGAGGTGGCAACAGTAACTGCTATAATTGATATCCATCTTCTTTAACTCTTAGGTGAAGATTTTCCTCATCAATTTCTGGCAAATCGTAATTTCACTTCCCTTTAAAGTATTTTACTTTTACCATTTTCATAAAACATCATTTACTAATGTGACTGTGACTTTTTTACCATTTTTGTAAATGTTTAACTCTCCTAAAAAAATGAAAATGGCTTGATGGTAGATATCACTTTTAGAATCATGTGTATGTCACAGAACTGGCTTTATGTCTTGTTCTTTTTAGGTCCTTAATATATATTGTTTGTCTATACTTGATTCTCTTTTTTGAAAGCGTATGTCGACCAAAGTAAATTTTTTTTTGGTTTCTTCTTTTTTATTTATTTATTTTTTATATTTTATCTTCTCAATATACATTGTAGTTGATTTCCAAAGTAAATTAACCACCTGTTTGAGATACAAAACAAAGAAAATTTGAGAACTCGGTAAATGATTCTAGAATTGGCAGCAGTCTGGACCAAAATGGTTCAGAATGCTTCACCCCACTACATGTGGAGTTCATCTTTCTAGCCAGAGGAAAGGCAGCAACATACAGAAAGGACCCAACTGGTTACAGCTCACCGTTTGTCTTATTTGGGCATAGTGTTGTCGGTTGACAGCCTGTGATGGGCCAAAACTTGGCTGCTGTGATCGGCTGAGTGCAAAAGTACAGCGAAAATTCAAAGGGTTCCTAGCCTGACGCTCAAGCTGAGGTAGCCTTTGGGCTTCATTTTAGGTGTCTTAACCAGAGTGATGCTATTTTCCCTTGTCATTTATTTGGGAGCATAAGCCACGATTTTCTTCTTGAAACCCTATAGTTTATATGTTGCATTCTGTCACCAGACATTCTCATATTCTTCGGGTTTTGTCTGCCTCTTAGATGGCTACCAAATATTTTTCCATTCTGACTTCAAGGATGAGACTTGTGTTATCACTCAACACCTGTCCTTCATGATTAGATTGCTCACCTCATCAGGACTCTGGTGGATGTTTTATTCCACTCACCACTTTTTCCACCCTTTTTGGTATCTTGGGAGACTGATACGTGTTAAAAGAAACACTTTAGATAAACTAAATCTAGCAGAGTTTACTTGAGCAAAGAATAATTCATGAATTGAGTAGCACTGAGCCAGGATGGGTTTAGAGAGCGCCACCTAGAGAGGTGGGCAGGAAGTACCTACAGACAGAAAAGGAAGTAACAGACAGAAACAGCTTGATTGGTTACAGCTTGGCATTTGCCTTATTTGGGCATGGTCTGTTCAATTGGCAGCCTGTGTTCAGCTAAGACTTAGCTACTTGTTATAAAAATATACTCTTAGGTTTCAGTTCACTGCATATGGAGGCAGCCTTAATTTACTTTAATTTAACATATGTATGTTTAGTTCTGCTCTTGGGGAGAATTTGCAGTAGATTGTAGTAAGATGGAAGAGAAAAGTCAGGATATTTCTTCTTCTGGGTCCTTCCTTGTGGGTCAGTGTGGGCCAGCTGAGTCTTGATCCTCTCAAGAGGCCAAGTTTACTTAGCTCTTTCAGTCTTTTGGTTCTGAGAGGTACTCTCTTCCTCTCTCCAATTCAGGATTTAGATTGGGCAGAGGTCCAGTGTTTGTATTACTGATATATTAAACTCCAGCTTTTTATCTATTTTGTGGCCACAGTTATAAATGACCACAATTAAATTATCCTTTATTATCAAGTTTGAGTATGTCATCTCTTTCCTGATCTATGTGCCGTACTGATAAACCAACTAATAAACACCTCATTCTCTTAATAACTTTATTATCTTACCAGTCATCATAACAAACAACCATCTCAAATGTCTTCCTTTTCTTCTTCTCTTTGAATTAATTTACTAAATTAAGTTTAAAATTGTTTATGTATAAATACAGAAGAGGAGATTTGATTTAATTAGACACTCCCAAAGACTGCTTGCAAATTTAACATTATACCAATTCAATTGTTGAGTGTTTTGTTGTTGTTGTAGATTCTTGAGTGTTGCTTGTATTGAGTGATAAGGAAGATGTATAATAAATGTGCAAAATGGCAATTTCAAGTTTTTACCAGGTTACTGGAATCAATAGACCTGGATTCTTTTCTGGCATGACACTTTCTCAAGTTTTGAAAACTCCCGTCTTGCAGAAATGGAAATAATGCTGCCTATCTTGCAGGGTTTTGAGGAGAATGTGTGTAAATTACTGGCTCAGAGTAAATGATAAAAAATGTTATTTGTCCTGCAGAAATAAATAATCTAGTTAGGAAGACAGTATAGAAATTTTAAATAGTCCGTTATAATGCAGTGTCGTCAGAGGTCAGTAAAGAGCTTCTCGGTGTGATGTACCCAGCTTGTCATGTCTATACCTCAGGTTCTCATGTCTACCTAAGGGAGATAATCAAAAGCACTTGACTTCAACAATAGGTTTTCCTGCTGTTTCTATGGCAACCAACTGAAAGTAATCACAACACTTCACTTCGATCCTTAATGCAATTTAGTCAGCAACATTTGCTGAGCACCCACTGTGTGCAGAGGAGTGCAGTGGAAGGCTATGGCAACAAGAAATTTTATTGTCATGAGTGAAAACTGCTAGGAGAAAATAACTTTCTCTACCAATATGTCCTCTGAAAACAAAACCAAAGAAGAAATCTGCCTCATTATTCGCACATTAAGGTTTCTAGGCTTACCTTGAGCTGTAAGTGCTTCTTTGTGAACTTCTGCACAAATAAAGTTACCAAGGAAAGAGTGGAATTTATTGTCTATGCTGATATGATTTCAGTTAGTTGAGACAATAGTTGAACACTTTACCACTAATATTAGCATGTTTCTTTATAGGATTTTCTCTTGAGAATATAGATAGAAGTTTTTTTTCCCTAGTACAACTGCAGGTAAAAGATGTTTTCCCAAAGTTTTGCTTTCTTTTGGAGGACCATAGGAAAGAAAGCTTAAGCATGCTATCAAATAATGGCAAATGGTAAAACAGTTATGATGACCTTTCTTATAAAAGCAAGCTATGTACTGACCAGCTACAGAATATTAAATAAAAACTTAAAGCATCTTTCTTCTAACTTCCCATATCTGTATGTGGTCAGTCCGCATCGAGTTAGAACAAATACCAGGTATCTTCCATTGACCTTTGTATCTATTCAAAATTCTTAGTAAATAATGTTTTTGTCTTGATACCCATCTCTTTAATCCTCTGTTTTCCAGAGCAACTTTGTACTGAGATTATTTCACTGACACATGGTTAAGCTGTTTGTATGCTTGCACTTTAAAAAATAAGTGCCATTTTTTCTTAATATACAATTAGCAAAAGTTCCTTATAAAAAATAGAAAATACAAGACTATTAAAAGAATACACAATTTAATACCCTTGGACCTCAGTTATTAACATCAGTGTGTAAAGACTCCTCATTTTACACACTCTAGTCAGTTAGTCAGTGTCCTCTATCCCTGTACTGATTAATATTCCAAATCTGTGACCTCTTATGTCTACCTGAATCCAATTTGTCTTTTCTTATTTCTTTCAAAACGAGACCTTACCATGCACTCAGGTTCTTATGTCAACAGCATGGATGCCATCATAGACTCATTTATTTCCTTCACTTTACAACATCTAATGAGCCAATACTTTGATTACCTCAAGACACATTTATTGACATTGCTGTTTTATAGCAGACAATGTTCTAGGCTTGTGGGACACAGCAGGAAACAAAGTCCTTGTTCTTATAGAGCTTATATTTAATGGACATATGTATTAGTCAGGGTCCATTCAGAGGACAGAAATGAACAGTGAATATTTAATTCAAAGAATTACTAACTAATAACAGGTGACTAACTAGTAAGGGATAAAGAGAACCCTAAAAAAATGTATTGGAAGCAGCCATTACTTCTAGGGCTGAGAGCATAACAAGGGTGGAAAGACTCCCTTTCCCCACAGGCTACGATTCATTTGGGAAAGGGTGTGAATGTATTCCCACTGGATGGCAGAGAATTTAGATGAAGTGCTACTGGCAAGGACTCAAGTGGAAACTGCTTTCCTGGGAGTGGTGTGCTTGGAAGTCACACATTGGGGTACCAGCAAAACTTGTGTGACACTGAGACTTGCTGCAAAGCTGTTGCTGGGGATCTGGTATGTCTTGTTGGCAAGCCACCTGCTGGGGTGCTGTTAAATTCACTGATAACTGCCCCACTTTTGGGCCCCCAGCTGAGATTAGATGAAACTCATGGGAGGGTGGGTGCCACTGGATGTTCTGCATACCAATGGCAGCTGTGCAGTGTGAGAACAGGAACAAAAGTGCTCCAAAATCAGAAGCTTTTTTTTCTCCCAACATCATAATGGGATAATGGGATATCTGATTTAAAGCATATATGGCATCTTCTAAGATAAGTTCAGTTTCTCCCGACTGGTACCATATCTGAGTAAGCCATTACACCTTTCACTTGGACAACCTGCTTCTGAATGATGGAGTGTATGGAAAGATCAGCTGTTTCCATAGGTTTAAGCCTTTACTGCATGTCATTTGCTAAGAAATAAGTTTCTTAATCAGAAGAAAAAAATGCTGTAGAGAATGTTGTGATGGCAGATAAGAAATTCTTTATATTTGTGGATAGTTGTGGTAACAGAAGAATTACTGGCATGGAAAACAATTCTATATTCAGAGTATGGGTCTATTCCATGCAGGATTGGTTTTTGCCCCCTTTATAATGAATTAGGTTCAATGTAATTAATCTATCACCAGGTGGCTGGCTAGTCCCTGGGGGGAATGGTGCCATATCAGGAGCTAGCACTGGTCTCTGCTGTTTACATATTAAGCACTCAGCAAGAAAATTTGCCAGATCAAAATTGTTAAAGATATGTCCTTGATGTTGAACCCATCCTCAGCCTCCATCACTGCTACGATGGTCACTTTGTTTTGGGGCCCACCAAGCAAGCACTGGGGATTCTAGGAAAAGAGATTGACAAACATCCATAGAGCCAATCATTTCGTCTACCTGATTATTATGAGCCTTGTTAACAGTGGCTGCACTTTGGGCAGCATGCACATGAGACATAACCATCTCACAGTCTATGCATTATGAGTGATCTATGCACATATCTCTTTCATGCATTTTCTTGGAAAGAGTCTTTTATTGCTGTTCCTTCTAATTTCATAACCATCCAGTCAAACTGTTAGCAGTTTCTGAAGAATTAATGTGTATATGTACTTCTGAAAAAATGTACAAACAAATAAGCTGCCAAAAGTTCTGTCCACTAGGAAGATCTTTCTTCAAACTATATTGTAAGGTTATACCTGATTGGGGTACTAGAATTTGAGCTGTACTATCAGATAGTAATAGAATATTGTGCAATCATCTCTGTTAACTAGACTCAATATTTTTTCTTCCTCAGTTAAGAAATTTCCTGAAGAAAATAGATGTAGATTGTGGTAGAAAAGGCAGTGTAAAAGAAGTTGGTTTCAAAGCAGTCTGTCACCGTGCAACTTACTCATACCTTTGAGAAATTCTCATAGGTCTCAATAACATTGACGGTAGAATGCTTTTATAAGTGATAAATCTAATGGCTAGATAGTGCATGTAGCACAAAATGCATAATAGAAAATTCAGTGTGAATGGTCAACAAACGTCCCATAATTAAATATTCAGTCTCTACCAAGATCCAGTAGCAAACAAGAAGCCCCAGAAATGGTTTCTCAAAAGGAAAATAGTTATCTGCAAAAGAAGGCATAGATTTGTTCTAAATTTCTGTGATTTCCTATTGGTGCTTGCAGGAAACTCCATGCAGCATGGTATTTTGCCACAGATCCATCTTGTCTCATTAGATCTGCTACATTATAAAGCTTGGTCTACATTATAGAGCAGTTAAAACTGCAGCCCGGACTTGCTGCAGAAACTTATCCTGCTCTGGTCCTATTCTAAACTATCAGCCTTATGAATAATTTTTTTAAGAAATGTCTAAGTAGTATACTCAAATATGTCATAAGTTTACTCTAAAATTCAAAATGGCTGCCAAGTTTTGTGCCTTTTGAAATTTTTCCCATGAACATTAGGGTAAGTTACAATTTGTCTTTAATCTTGTAAGGGAAATTTTGACTTGCTCCAGAACAGTGAACCAAAAACATCACTCAAGTGATAGGCTCTAAACTTTTGTGAGGTTTTTTCCACTCCCTAGTATTACTAAGGCATATAAAGTATTTGCTAATTTTCTGCTTATCAGCTCTAGTCGGCATAATGTTATTAATTTAGTGAACCACTATGACATTTACAGAATATTAAGCTGATGAAGATCTCTGTGGATGATATTATGGCAGAGACCAGGAGAATTTATGTGCCCCTGAGTCTAGAATATGAATGTGTTACATTGGTCTTACCAGATAAAAACAAGAGTTGCTGGTGATACTTGTAGATTAGTATGAGAAAAAAATGCATTAGCCAACTCAATAGCAGCAAGAGAAAAGCAACAAATAACATACAAGGGAGTACCAATATGCCTAGCTATAGACTTCTCATTTCATGAGAGAGTAAAATGATATATTCAGTGCTGAAGGGAAAAAACTGCCAACCAAAATATTGTACCCAGCAAAGCTATCCATCAGAAATAATGGAGAGATAAAGACTTTGCCAGAGAAGCAAAAGCTGAAGAACTTTATCACCACCAGAGCTGTCTTCCAAGAAATGTTTTCAAGGTGAAAGAAAAGAATGCTAATTACTAAAACAAAAACATCTGAAAGTATAAAACTCACTGGTAAAGTAAGGACATGGTCAAATTCAGAATATTCTAATAATGTAGTTGTGGTGTATAAATTACTTATAATTTTAGTACCAAGGTTAAAAGACCAAATTATTAAAAATAATCACTACAAAATTTTTAAAGGAATATATGACATAAAAATATATAAATAGTAACATCAAAAATTCAAAATGTATGGGGGAGATGGAGTTAAAATGTAGACTTTTAAAAATAAAAATTAAGTTATTATCAGCTTAAAATACCTGTTATTTAGATTTTTCAAAATAAGCCTGGTGATTAAAAAGCAAAAGACTATAATAGATACATTAAAAATAAAAAGGAAGAAACCAAAGCATACTACCAGAGAAAATTATGTAACCACAAAGGAAGACAGTAAGACAGGAAGAAAGGAAGAGAGAATTTACAAAACAACTAGAAAACAATGAACACAACGACAGCAGTAAGTTCTTACCTATAAGTAATTACTTTGAATGTAAATAAATTAAATTCTCTATTCAAAAGACATAGAGTGACTAAATAAATAAAAATTAGACCCAACTATATGTTCTCTACAAGAGACTCACTTCATATGTAAGGACACGCATAGAACAAAAAAGAAGAGATGGGAAGAGATATTTCATGCAAATAATAACCAAAAAAGAGCAAGAGTACCTATAGTTATACCAGATAAAGTAGACTTGAAGCCGAATCTGTCAAAAGAGACAAAAGAAAGTCATTATATAATGATAAAGGGGGTCAATTTGGAAAGAGAAGATAATTGTAAATGTACACACACCCACCAATGGAATACCTGAATATACAAAGCAAATATTAATTGATCTGAAGGGAGATATAAACACCAATGCAATAATAGTAGGAGACTTCAATACTCTATGCTCAATATTGAACATATCATTTAGACAGAAAAATAAACAAAGAAACATTAAATGTAAATGCACCCAAATGAACCTAACAGACATTTACAGAACATTCCATCCAACAGCTGAAGAATACACATTCTTCTCAACTGCACCCGAACCATTCTCAAGTATAGATCATATGGTAAGCTACAAAACAAGTCTTAAAAAATTTCAAGATTGAAATCATATCAAGTATCATTTCAGACCACAATGGTATAGAACTAGATATCAATAACAAGAGGAACTTCAGAATATTTACAAATATATGGAGATTAAACAACATGAACAACAATGGACAACCATGGATTAATAAAAAAAAATTAAAAGAGAAATATTAAAAATTCTTGAGACAAATAAAAATTAAAATACCACATACCAAAGCCTGTGGGGTACAGCAAAAGCAATCTTAGAGGAAAGTTTATAGCAATAAATGCCTACATCGAAAAAGAAAAAAAAAAAAAAATCACATAAACATCTTAATGTTGCACCTCAAAGAAATAGAAAAACAAGAACCAAATAAGCTCCAAATTAGTAGAAAAAAAAGAAAATAATAAAGATCAGAATAGAAATAAATGAAATAGGAATGGAAAAACAATAGAAAAGATCAACAAAAAGAAGAGTTGGTATTTTTGAAAGATAACAAAATCAACAAACCTTTAGCTAGGTGAACCAGAAAAAAAAAAAAAAAAAAAGAAAATACTCAAATAAATACAACTAGAGATTGAAAAGGAGACATTACAACGGATACCACAGAAATACAAAGAATCATGAGACTATTATAAACAATTATATAGCAACAAATTGGATAAACTAGAGAAAATGGGTAATTTTTTAGATACATACAACCTACCAACACTGAATTATGAAAAAAATAAAAAATCCAAATAAACCAATAGCAAATAAGATTGAATCAGTAATAAAAATTCTCTCATTAAAGAAAAACAAAGGTCCAGACAGCTTCCCTCCTGAATTCTACCAAACATTAAAAGAAGGACTAATACCAATTCTTTGCTTACTGTACTGAAAAATTGAATAGGAGAGAATACTTCCAAATTTATTTTACAAGGCCATCATTATCTTGATACCAAAACCAGACAGTGACCCAATAACAACAAACTACAGTCTAATAATTTTAATGAACATAGATACAAAAATCCTCAACAAAATATGAACAAACCAAATTCAATAATACATTAGGAAGGTCATTTACCATGATCAAGTGGGATTTATCCTGGGGATGCAAGAATGGTTCAACATAGGCAAATTAATAAACATGATATATAACATCACATATGACAAACTCAAAGCTAACATCATATTGAGCAGTGAAAACTTGAAAGCTTTTTCTGTAAGAGCTGGAACAAAGTATGTCCACTTTCACCATTTCAATTCAACATAGTACTGGAAGTTCCGGCCAGGAAAATTAGGCAAGGGAAAGCAATAAAAGGCATCTAAAATGAAAAGGAAAAAGTTAAACTGTTCCTGTTTGCAGACAACATGATCTTATATCTAGAAACCTCTAAAGACTCCATCAAAACTCTTAGCACTTACAAACAAATTTAGTAAAGTTGCAGGATACAAAGTCAACATACAAAAAGCAGTAGAATTTCCATACACTAAGAGCAAACTATTTGAAACAGAAATTTTATAAAATCCCATTGACAATAGTGACAAAAACAAAATAAAATTCTTAGTAATAAATTTAACCTAGAAAATGAAAGATCATTACACTGAAAGCTATAAATCATTAATGAAAGAAAATGAAGAAGACACAAATAAATGGAAAGGAATATTGTGTTTATGGATTGAAAGAATTGATTTTTTAAAATGTCCATACTGCCCAAAGAGATCTACAGATTCAATGCAATCTCTATCAAAATACCAATAACAATTGTTCATGTAAATAGAAAAAGCAATCCTAAAATATGTACAGAACCACTAAAACCCTGAATAGCCAAACTAATCTCAAGCAGTAAGAACAAACCTGTAGGCATCACACTCCCTGATTTCAAATTATACTACAAATCTACAGTAACAAAAACAACATGGTATTGGCATAAAAAACAGACACATAGATCAGTGGAACGGAATGAGGAGCCCAGAAATAAACCCACATAGTTATGGTCAATTGAATTTTGACAAAGTTGCCAAGAATGTACAATGGGAAAGAATGGTCTTTTCAGTAGAGGGCATTAGGAAACTGGATATCCACATGCAGAAGTATAAAATTAAAACTTTATTTCTTTTCTTTTTTTTTTTTTTTTCCTTTTTGTCTTTTTTCGTGTCCGGCAACGGATCGCAACCCTCAGTGCTGCACCCGCACCTCGCTCAGCCAGTGAGCGGGAACCGGTCTGTATGTGGGATCCGAACCCTCAGCGGGAGCGCCGCCGCGCTCCCAAGTGGCGCACTGTAGCAGTGCGCCACCGGGCCGTCCCCTAAAACTTTATTTCTAATGATGTACAAAAATCAACTCAATAGTCACAAAAAAAATGAAATACCTAGAATCAATTTAATCAATTAGGTGAAAGATCTCTATAACAAAAATTACAAATCACTGCTGAAAGAAATTAAAGAGGACACAAAAAGTTGGAAAGACATCCCATGCCCTTGGACTGAAAGAAATAACATTGTGAAAATGTCCATACTACCCAAAGTGATCAAGATTAAATGCAATCCCCCTCAAAATATCAAAGACATTTTTCACATGAATAGAAAAAACAATCCTAATATTCATATGGAACAACCAAAGACCGCAAATAGCCAAAACGATCCTGAGCAAAAAAATAAAACAGGAAGCATAACACTTCCTGACTTCAAATTATACTACAATGCTATAGTAACCAAAACAGCATGGTACTGGCATAAAAACACACACAGACACCAATGTAACAGACAAGAGAATCTAGAAATCAACCAACATCCTTACAGCCAACTGATCTTTGACAAAGGCAAAAAGAACATACATTGGAGAAAAGACTGCCTCCTCAATAAGTAAATAAAAGACTTTTTCTTCAATAAATGGTGCTGGGATAACTGGAAATCCATATGTAGAAAAGTAAAACTAGACTCATACCTCTCACCATGTACCAAAATCAATTCAAAATGCATTAAAGGCTTAAGTATAAAACTTGAAACTATAAAACTCCTAAAAAAAATATAGGGGTAATCATCAGGATATAGGACTGGGCAAATACTTTATGAATAAGACCCCAAAAGTACAGGCAACAAAAGAAAAAAATAAACAAATGGAATTACATAAAACTAAAAAAGCTTCTAAACAGCAAAAGAACCAATTAACAGAGTGAAAAGACAGTCCACATAATGGGAGAAAATATTTACAAACTAGGCATCTGACAAGAGATTAATATCCAGAATATACAAAGAACTCAAACAACTTCACAGTTAGAAAACAAGTAATCCACTCAATTAGAAAATGGGCAAAGGAGCTGAATAGATATTTGTCATATGAAGATATACAAATGGCCAACAGACATAAGAAAAATGCTCAACATCTTTAGTCATCAGGGAAATGCATATGAAAACCACAGTGAGATACCATCTTACCCCAGTTAGACTGGCTATAATAAAACAGAGAATAACAAATGGTGGTGAGGATGTGGAGAAAGAGGAACCCAACTACACTGTTGGTGGGACTGTAAATTTGTGCAGGCATTATGGAAAACAGTATGGAGGTTCATCAAACAACTACAGATAGAACTGCCATATGATCCCACAATCCCATTGCTGGATATATACCCAAAGGAATTGAAATCATCATATCAAAGGTATGCATGCACTTCCACATTTATATCAGCTTTACTTACAATAGCCAAGAGTTGGAATCAACTTAAATGTCCATTGACAGATGACTGGATAAGGAAAATTTGGTATCAATGGAATACTACTCTACCATAAAAAAGAATGAAATTCTGGCATTCACAGCAACATGGATGAACTTAGAGAAAATTAAGTGAAATAAGCCAGGCACAGAAAGAGATATGCCACATGGGATATAAGTGGGGGCTAAAATAAAGAAAGGAAAGAAAGCAAGAAAGAAAGAAAGAAAGAAAGAGAGAAAGGAAGGAAGAAACGAAGGAAGAATCACAATAATACATTAAACTTTAAAAACAAAAAGAACAGACTGTGGTTATTAGAGGTGGGAAACGGAGAATGGAAGGGAGGTTGGCAAGAAACTAGTCAAGGGTCACAAAGATTGACTACGTTTTGTAAACATGACTATACTAATTATCTTGATTTGATCACTGCATATTGTACACATTTATTGATATTTGATTCTGTATCCCACAAATATATATATTTATTGACTTTCAATAAAAAAACCTGTCAAAAAAAAAAAAAAGAAGAAAATAGATTGTGGCTTATTGATTTATCTGTCTGCCCCTTGAAATGTGAGTTTTTTGAAGGCAAAAAAAAGTCATTATTTTTTTTTCATATTTAGCATGTGGCACAATATTAAAAACTTGGTAGGTGTTTTTAAAAATCTTTTGAATGAATTAATTAATGGCTGAATGATTGAGTGAATAAATAAATGAAACAAAATTGTTTCTTACTGGGGAGTTTTCCAGCATGAGAAAAAAATGTCAAGTGGTTGAAAAAATGTGTAAAGCATTCTTCTGAAGAATACTAGTCTTCCACAGTGATAACAAGTGCAGGGGAATTAATACAATTAACAGATTGACTGTACCCTGAATGCCTGCTTGGAGGCTTGGAGTACTAAAAGAGTTGTCTTTTCCAACTTTGAGTTTCCTCATGAGCATCAATGATGGTGGAAACAAATCAAACAAAATGGGTATATGACTCCATGATGTATAATTTAACACTTATTCTAACCAAAGGCAGCCCACTAAGCAATGTGACAGCAGCAAGAATATTTTCCCTGTATAAAAGAGATTAAAGTTAGTTAACCAATATATGGTCACAGTCTTACTCTTTATGACCTCATTTCTTATCTGTAGCAAAATTTTACTCTCAAGACCTTTTCCCAAGACCAACTCCCCAGACCTTCTTCCAAGGAGGAACTAACCAGAACTCATACAGTTCTGCACCTAATTGCACCTAATACATTTTACTGAATTTCCATTTTATAAAAGTGTTAGGTATGGGCATACAGATGACATGGTAAGGAGTGTAATATGAGCAGAATGGCTTTTATACAGGAACAAACATTTTATTTATTAGCTTTGATCTTTGCTTTATCATTCTCAGTGTTGAGAAAAATAAACTGCTCTTCACTTCTGTTTTCTCTCCTTGTTTGTTTCCTCTCCTTGTTTGTTTCCTCTCCTTATTTATTTTCTCTATTTCTCCTTATTTATTCTATTTTCATACTCTGGTTAATCTACTCTGTTTTTCCTGAATTTAGTAATTCAACTTCTATTTCTACCAGTTAACCTTGAGATTCTTCTCCTTTCATGAGATTGATTCTTCCTATAATCAATATTGTCCCCAGAGAAAATCAATCATCAATGAACTCATATACCTTTTTCTAACATTGTTCTGCATTCTAGAACAGGAATGAAAAAAATGGGGAAAACTGGGAAATTTGAAAATGATATAAAACTAAGTGATCAGACATTCTTGTATACTAAAAGTATGTGGCTGAAACGTCACATAAGGATCCAGTCTGGTTAGAGAAACTATGAGTGTAGCAAGAAGGGTGATGGATATATTCTTATTCAAAGTCAGAATCCTTTCACAGTATCTTCCAGAGTTAGGCATTAGCCTGACAATCTTAAAGAACACACCAGATTCTAAAATGCCTATTTATAAATGTATTCAACTGTGAAGATTTTAAAAAAAACAACTTCACCTTTTTTTCCCTTAAATAGTTCCATGTCAGTGACCAGAACTCAAAATCAAGGGCAAATTAGATATGATAAAAACGATTGCTAAACATATGGTAGTTAAAATCTTCATTACCCATATTTAAAGACACTCCTTGGCCTGTAAGACTGTGAGAATGAATAAAATTAGAGGATTCTGGAAATACTTTTGTACCTGAAATATAGCACAGAACCTCTATAAAGGACTTAAAATAGAAATGAATTAACACCAGCTTGATCATGATCATTATGTACTTTTCTGAAGCTCTGTAATCTTCAAGAGTTGTTAAGAAGTGTTGAGAATTAAGGCTGAAAAGGTGGACAAAAATGAAAGCAATTATTAATACTGATAAGAGCTTGTGAGCATGAAGAATTTGCAATATACAATCATCTATCTTCTATCTTCACATTTTTAGAATGCAAATATTTGACATGACCCAATTATTCATATGTAATACAGTTTCCATAATTTTTAATGGGCAAGAAAGAAGCATATTTAGGAAGAACATACTTTAAAATGGGGAAACATGATAAACCTCCAATCAATTTAATAATGGAATATGATCTATATGTTAAGGTAAATACTGTACACATGGTATGGCTAACAAATTTCAACAGCAAAATAGATGTTATATGCAATTGAAACTAAAGACCTGTATGTTATGTGAATACTCTCTATTCCAATATTAAAATTTACCACAAGTACACTTGTGTTTTCTGACAGTGTTTTCCTACATGATTAATCTTTGTCACTGCCTTTACCTGAAACTCAACAATCAACTCTATAACCTATCCTTAAAGAGTTATATGTAGAATGGCATCTAAATACATACAGTCGTGCATTGCTTAATGATGAGGACACATTTGTCTTTAGGCAATTTTTTTGTTTGAACATCATATAATGTACTTATGAAAGGGATTAGCCAGAAAATAGCCATCTTTGGGGTAACTAAGACAAGGCAGAAAATTTCAGTGAGCCATTAATTTAGGAACTTAGGAATCATCAATTCCTTGAGATTAGCAGAGGAATTTAGAAACTGACCATATATGGCTGAAACTGCCCAGGGATGAAATCGTGCCCCCCAAAGGATCCTTCTCAAAAGTTTATTTCTGTTTATCTCCCATTACAGTCTCTTACATTGATTTACTTTAGATGTTGTGCACCTAAAAATTAATAATTGAAACTAAGTTTTCTTGTTTTTGTTTTGTTTTGTTACCTTTTCTAATCAACTGCAAGAAAAGGTATGAGAAAGGCAAAGCACCCTAGCTGATTATTAACTCACCTTCTTGCTTAAAGGACAATAGCATCCACATTAGTTAGAGGTATGAGTCAGGTAAATACCAGTTTACCACATATGTTCCAGTGATGCTTGACTGAGGTTATTGTCTTTCAGCCCTCCCTAGGAGATAAGGACTCCAGCCCTGAGATAAAATCAAGGGTTTAAAGCAGACTAGTCCACCAACTGCAGACTGCACGATGCCAAAGCACCCAGTCCATCATGGGACCCTGACATCTGACTCAGACCCTCTGCTGATCCCATGACCAGCCTGCCCATTTCCCTGTGGGACAAAACCCTAACCTCACCTTCCTGACTCTTCTCCTTTAGAAACCCCAGAAAGGGCATCAAAAGGTGGGATGATTTTAGCCTGGTTGTCCCCCAGATGCTGGTTAACTGAATAAAGCTTCCAATCCTTTCATCAGCTTTTGGACTTTGGGGTCGTTTGTTTAGTGTGAGAGGGCAAGCCAAGCCTGTTGCCAGTAACACTTACACAGACCTAGATGACATAGCCTACTACATGCCTGGGCTATATATTATAGACTATTGCTCTTACATGAGTAATGCATTGCACTACAATGTCATGATTACTGCCAAGTCACTAGGACGTAGGAAGTTTTCAGCTCCATTATAATCTTATGGGGCCACCATTGTATATGAGGTCAATCTTTGACCAAAACATTATGCAGAGCATGAATGTACTTCTTAATTTGAATTAAATTGGGTCTAATAAGTACATTTACAAGACTGTATTTTTCTTGTGATGACAATAATAAAATGTACCCATTTTAAGAGCACAGTTCTGTGAGTGTTAATGAATATATGCAGCTGGGAAATTGTGACCACAACCTACAACATTTACATCACTCCCAAATGTTTCCTCATGCTTTTTTCCAGTTATTCCCTAATTCATGCCCCACCTTCCTCACCCTCCAGCTAACAATTTACTTAGGTAACTATATATCAAATTTATCTTTTCCAGAGGAATCTTATCATATTTATGTACCATCTTGTGTATGGCTTCTTTTGCTTAGAATAGTATTTTTAAGGTTTACTTATGTTACATGTTATCAGTTTATTCTTTTTATTACTGAATAGGATTCCTATGTATGTTATAGTTTATTTATATGTTGATTGGCATTTTTTGCTATTAGAAATAAAACCGTTATGAACTTTCCAAAAAAAAAAAAAAAGATTAGATCTGTAAATAAAGATCGTTTCACTTTTTCCTTTCCAAAAATAATAATAATAAGTAAAGGCAAATAAAAGTGCATAAGCATGCTAAAATAATCTTTCCCCAAATTCAAATAGCTATGTTTCTTGAAAATACAGACAGCCAAATATTTTCCAAAGTATAATAGTGCTCTCAGAAACTACAGGCGATTCCCAACACAGCCTTTCTTAGTTCTTTACCAAAATAGATATTAATGGAATATGATAGTTACTAATGGGCTATTGAACAACAGGATAGAATAGAAGCTAGACTGGGGTGATATATAGCAATTAGCAAGTTCTTAAAGTAGCCACAGGGTGAAATACTGGTTGTTCCAGGCATCAAACTAAGAAGCAGTGAAAGAGGATTCAACTCAGAAAAAGGCCACACCTGAATTTTTGCCTGGTAAGAGATATCATGTTGCTTGACCGACTTATAATTAGCAAGACATATGGCAGAAATCTTTTCCATTAAAATAAATAAAAAGATTCTGAACATAATTATCTTACTGTAATTTGTCTAGAAAAACTAAACATATTTCCCAAGAATAAAGCATGACTGTTCAGAAAGAGAAAGGAGTTTCAGAACATCTCAAACTCTAAATTTTATGGAGCAATAAAAAATTCTAAGAGAATAGCCAGCTAACTTCATATTTGCATATGAACTATGACCAATGATTCACTCTGAAAACAATGTGAAGGTAAATTTACAATTTAGTTCAGGGTCTGCATAGCACGGCGTAAATGAATCAAACAATATATAATAAATTTCACAGACAGTTAAGTTTTAGTTCTGGTGGTGTAAATCACAGGTGGGCTCCCATTACAGATAGATATATTGTTGGATGATAAAAACAGTGAAGTAAAAAAGTCTTATCCTACTTTAAGTATCTGAGCTTTGGAAAAAAGAGAAACTCAGTGGGGGAGATAAGGAGTGGTGATACGAACAGAAAAGAACTAATCCCAGTGCCAAAAATAAAAAGTAGAATCAAAGCAAAGCCACCCGTGTGACCTATCTGAACAATCCCAGGGTGAAATGAATCAATCCAACTTCCAATTTGTGGCCAAGCAGTAGAAATGGATCTAGAAAAATCAAAGAGGATTGGTCAGGGGAGGAGGGAGGGAGAGCCTGCTGGGTAACTGTTTGATCAAGCTCAGCTTTGCTCCATCAGATGAGAAAAATCAAACAGTTTCACTGTGCATTGGTGGAACATTTATGGATTTTAATTCTGCCAGAATGCACATGTTCATTTTTGTTAGGAGTGAAGTCAGACAGACTGTATTACCTAACACATGAAATCTGTATTTACTAAATATTCAATTCCATTCCTTTCATTGATCTGAAGAAGTAGAAATCAGAATTTGTAAATAAAGTTTAGCAAGTAAAATTAAATAATTGGAATCACAGATGTACTTGGTGTGTTTAAAGACTTAGATGCATTTTCAAAGCCTAAATAAGATTTTATAAAACCATTCAACTGAAAAACAGAATAAAACAAAGAACCTATCAACTATAGGTTTTATTACAGTTCACAATCCACCTTGTTTTCCACTCACCTCAGGGGAAACTAATATGTCAGCACAAAATTTGCATGTCTACAAATCTTCTGAATCTAGTAAAGATTTACATTTTAGTAAATCTATAAGTATATAATAAAATGCATTTCCAAAGCTTAAGGAGATAAATAGCTCAAGAAAATTCCATGCATTGTTCTATGCGTTATTAAATATCATGGTGAGGTATTAAGTGATTTCTTTTAATTATTTTCAGAAAAGTTTTTATACAAGGATGGACATTCATGAGAAAAAACTTCTCTTTCAGAATGTCTTCAAGACTTATGGACTAGTAAGTGTGTAGAGGACATGTATATTGGATAGCCAAAAATTTATTTGGTCATAATTGTATGGTCATTTAAGTAGAAAAGAAACAAAAGGGAATAGGAGTTATTTTTGAGCAAACGTATTGTTTTAGTCCGTTTTGTGTTCCTATAACAGAATACCTGAAACTGGGTGATTTATAAAGATGAGAGGTTTATTTGGCTTATGATTCTGGGACAGCTGCATCTGGCACATGCCTCAGGCTGCTTCTACTCATGGTGGAAAGCGGCAGGCAGCCTGCAGGTACAAGCAGATCACTTGATGAGAGGAAGCAAGAGAGAGAGAGAAGGTGCCAGAGTCTTTTTAAGCAACGAGTTCTCATGGGAACTAACAGAGCCAGAACTCACTCATTAATCCCCCCTCCCTGAGGCAGAGCATTAATCTATTCATGAGGGATCTGGCAGATCACTTGATGAGAGGAAGCAAGAGAGAGAGAGAAGGTGCCAGAGTCTTTTTAAGCAACGAGTTCTCATGGGAACTAACAGAGCGAGAACTCACTCATTAATCCCCCCTCCCTGAGGCAGAGCATTAATCTATTCATGAGGGATCTGCCCCCATGACTCAGTTACAAACACTGCCACATTGGAGATCAAATTTCCACATGAGTATTGGAGGGGACAACACATCCAAACTCCATCATTCTGCCCCTGGTCCCCAAAACTCATGTCGCTCTCACATACAAAATACAGTCATTCTATCCGAACAGTCCCAAAAGTCTTA
>NW_007727240.1:284267-299083 GCF_000696425.1 Galeopterus variegatus
AGACCAAAAGCAAAAGTCCTTCCAGCTGTGAACTTGAAAAACAAAACCAAATTTTTCTACTTCCAAGATACAATGGTGGAACAAACATTGGATATACATTTCAATTCCAAAAGGGAGGAATAAGCCAAAAGAAAGGAAAAACAGCTCCCAAACAAGCCCCAAACCCAGCAGGGCAGGCATTAAATCTCAAAGCTGGCGAATCAGGTACCTTGATTCCATGTTCGACTGCCTCTGCACACTGGTGTGGGGGTTGGGTCCCCAAGTCCTTGGGCAGCTCTGCTCCTATGGCTTTCCTGGTCTCAGGCCACACTTTACCTCTCCCAGGCTGGTGTTCTACTCTGGTAGTACACAAGTCTGGGGTCTCCATGTCAGTCCCACTCTCATGGCTCCACCAGGCATGGCGCTGTTGGGGTTTCTCTGCTGCAACTCTGACCCCACATTTCTGCTTGGCATTGTTCTAGCGCAGGCTATCTATGGTGACTCCACCCCTGTGACAGATCTCTTCCGGGGCCCCCAGGCTTTTCCATACATACTTTGAAATCTGGGTGGATACTCCCAAGCCTTCCCAGCTCTGGCTTTCTGTGAGCCTGCAGACCTAACACCACGTGGATGCCACCAAGACTTCCAGTTTGTATTTTCCAAAGCTTCAGGTCCAGCCACACCGGGGGCCNCCTAGGCCTTTGGGCCTGAAATGGAAGGCTTGGCCCCAGAGGCTTCTGCAATGCTTTCAGGGCCTTTTTCTCCTTCTCTTGATAATCCCTTTCCTTTGTAGTAATCTTCTTAGCTAATGGTCGCTGGGCTGCACCATTGCATGCTCTTTGCTTCTCTACCACATGGCCATGCTGCAAATTTTCTAAATCTTTACGCTCTGCTCCCTTTTTAAATTCTGGCTTTACATCATGCCTTTTCTGCCATATCTCAGCACAGGCTGTTAGAAATAACCATGCAGCATCCTTAATGCTTTGCTGCTTGGAAATTTCTTCCACTAGATACTCTGGTTCACAACTCTTAAGTCCCACCTTCCACAAAGTCCAAGGGCATGGACATAATGCAGCCAAATTCCTTGCAATGTTGTAGCAAGGGTGATCTTTGCCCCAATTCCTGATAAGTTCCTCATTTCTATTTGAGACCTCATCTTCCACATGGTCTTTTCTGTCCACATTTCTATCAACATCGCCTTGGCCGTATAGCAGCTTTGGGCCTGAAATGGAAGGCTTGGCCCCAGAGGCTTCTGCAATGCTTTCAGGGCCTTTTTCTCCTTCTCTTGATAATCCCTTTCCTTTGTAGTAATCTTCTTAGCTAATGGTCGCTGGGCTGCACCATTGCATGCTCTCTGCTTCTCTACCACATGGCCAGGCTGCAAATTTTCCAAATCTTTACACTCTGCTCCCTTTTAAATTCTGGCTTTACATCATGCCTTTTCTGCCATAACTCAGCGTAGGCTGTTAGAAATAACGCAACGTCCTTAATGCTTTGCTGCTTGGAAATTTTTTCCACCAGATACTCTGGTTCACAACTCTTAAGTCCCACCTTCCACAAAGTCCAAGGGCATGGACACAATGCAGTCAAATTCTTTTCTATGGCATAGCAAGGGTGATCTTTTGTCCAATTCCCGGTAAGTTCCTCATTTCTATCTGAGACCTCATCTTCCACATGGTCTTTGCTGTCCAGGTTTCTATCAACATTCTGGTCATAGCCATTTAACCAATCTCTAAAATTTTCCAAACTTTCCCTCATCTTTTTCATTTCTTCTAAGTCCTTCAAACTCCTCCAACCTTTGCCCATTACCCAGTTCCAAAGCTGCATCCACATTTTCAAGTATCTGCATAGTAACACCCTGCTCCTTGGTACCAATTTTCTGTCTTAGTCTGTTTTGTGTTGCTATAACCGAATACCTGAAACTGGTTAATTTATAAAGAAGAGAAGTTTATTTGGCTTACGATTCTGGGACAGGTGCATCTGGCATGGGCCTCAGGCTGCTTCTACTCATGGTGGAAAGTGGCAGGCAGCTGGCAGGTACAAGCAGATCATATGGCAAGAGAAAGCAAGAGAGAGGAAGCAAGAGAGAGAGGGGGAGTTGCCAGGGTCTTTTTAAGCAAGGAGCTCTCGCCAGAACTAATAGAGAGAGAAGTCACTCATTAATCCCCCCTCCCCCAGGAGGAGCATTAATCCATTCATGAGGGATCTGCCCCCATGACTCAATCAGTTTCCAACACTGCCACATTGGAGATCAAATTTCCACATGAGTTTTGGAGGGGACAACACATCCAAACCTCACTCCTGGTACCAATTTTCTGTTTTATTCAGTTTTGTGTTGCTATAACAGAATACCTGAAACTGGTGATTTATAAAGATGAGAGATTTATTTGGCGTATGATTCTGGGACAGCTGCATCTGGCATGGGCCTCAGGCTGCTTCTACTCATGGCATAAAGTGGCAGGCAGCTGGCAGGTACAAGCTGATCACATGACGAGAGGAAGCAAGAGAGAGAGAGGTAAGGTGCCAGGGTCTTTCTAAGCAATGAGCTCTCGTGGGGACTAATAGAGTGAGAAATCACTCATTAATCCCTTCTTCCCCAGGGAGATCATTAATCCATCCATGGGGGATCCACCCCCATGACACAATCAGTTTCCAACACTGCCACATTGGAGATCAAATTTCCACATGAGTTTTGGAGGGGACAGTACATCCACACTCCATCAGGTATTCATCCTGATCATGTGTCCACAGAAGAGATCTGGAGATCTAGGCTCTCTGTAGAGCAATTACTTAGCTTTAACAGGGCTAATCCTTATTTGCACTTAATGTAGAAACCATTTGTAATTTCTTCACTTAACTATTTAAGTTTATACTTAACCATTCAACAATTGATCATGATCAGGGAAAATATCAAGACAATGAAGAAGTATACAAATGTATTTATTATAGAGTAGTTGAATGTTTTATACTTAACCATTCAACAATTGATCATGATCAGGGAAAATATCAAGACAATGAAGAAGTTATACAAATGTATTTATTATATAGTAGTTGAATGTTGTTCAATAATTTTGTGGGAAAATAATATGAATGGGGGTGATATTTCCATTAGATATGTTTTTATGTGAATGAGTATTATGGAATAAACAGATCTGCAATCAAATCCCAGCTATCACTGTCTAGTTGCATAAACTTGAGAAAGTTACTAATTAGCTGAGATTTAGTTGCCTCATGTACAAAATGAAGATGTAAAATGTAAATGTAAATGTAAAATGAAACACAATGCCTTAGGTGTGCTAAGCACAAACCAATATTTAATTATTATTAAAATTATTTTAATTCAATTACAATAATTGATTATTAGCAGCATATGTATTAATTAATTGAAGTATAATGCATATTTATTAGATATCACAGAGCAGCCATATATCCCATTATCAACTATTTCAGGACAAGTAGTAATAACTAATATTGGTGAGAAAAAAATTTTATTTACTTTATTTAGACTAGTTTTTATACAATGTTATGGCTAGTTGAGGCATTCAAAGTTGATCTCAATCTATGGACATTGGAGGAACTTTACTTAATTAATGAATGTCATACTAATTTGAAGTACTTCATTAGAAGAACGTTTGTAAGTTATTTGCAAGAACAGCAAGATTGTTCATGCATAAACTTAATGACCTAACCAGCAAACACACTGATAAAATTATTAATGAGATGCTTATCCAAGAATTCTCTAGTCACTTGCCTACAAAACATTCAGAAGACTTTAGTCTAGTGAATTTTCTCAGAGTTTTTGTTTGTCTTTACCCATCGAAAGTGGCACATGTAAGATGTAAAGAAAATGAAATTGGCATGAGTAATTTTTACATTAGTTCAATAAATAATAATATATACAAAAAACATGATAGGGGCTAGTACTAGTTGGGACAACTATTTCTAGACTCAGACTAGAATTATGTCAACTATGTTTAACTTGTCGTAGCGATGTGATTCCTTGAATGATCGGCATTTGATTTCAGGAACACTTGTGAACTTGGTAAAGAATTTGCCATGGTAAATGCTATGACATTAATATTTTATTCCAGAACATCTAATAAAACTGCACTCTGTATCTGGCACTTTGCCAACACAATCTTTTGCAAAACAACGATAACTAACAAACATTTTCTTCCCCGTCAAATAAAGGAGACCGACAAGTAATCAAAAATTGTAATACAGACCCTTCTAATATGCTGGAAGATGATGTTTTTGATAGTGTTTGCAGGTCTAAATATTTGTTCATACAAACGAAACTGCCCTGTAAGAAATTAAGACAAAAATACTGATTAAACTCGATGTATTATTCACCACACTGAATTGAGCACACAAATCTCAAACCTCCTTTTACTGTGGCAAAACAGTAAGTAATCTGGACACTCTTCTTTAATTTCACATTTCACCCTTACAATGCTGGTAAATATAACATTACAGATTGTATAAAAAAAAACTTATTGAAATTTACATGACAAATGAAACATTTTTGCTATTCTGGGCTGAGTATCCAGTCATAGGATAAACCCAGATGGTAGCAGTTTATCTGTTTTCTTATCTTTTAAATTAAGTTTAATTTGAAGTATAACATACTTACAGAAGGGTACATACATCATAAATGTTTAGCAAAGTGCACCTTTGCAAAGTGAACACCCGTGTAACTGTGTCCATGGCCAAGATATAGACTGGTATCAAGTCAACAGCCCCTAGCAGGTCCTTTTCCAGTCACTAATCCTATACAGAGTAGTATCATGGCCCTAAAAATCTTCTGTGCTCTGGGCTATTCATTTTTTTTCTTTCCCTATCCCCTGGCAACTACTGCTCTTTTCACTTTCTCCACAGTTTAGCCTTTTCCAGAGTGTCGTGTAGTTGGAATTATACCATATAGAACCATCTCAGAGTGGCTTCTTTCGCTTGGTAATATGCATTTAAGGTTTCTCCATTTTTTTATGGCTCAATAACTCACTGATTTTTAGTGCTAAAAATATTCCATTGTCTGTAATGTATTTTTCCATTCACTTACTGGATGACATTGTGGTTGCTTTCAAGTATTGGCAATTATAAATAAATCTGCTATAGATATTTCTATGCAATAAGAAGGGCCTAAGTTTTGAACTCCTTTGGGTAAATACCAAGGGGTATAATTGCTGGATAGTATGGTAGGAGTATGTTTAATTTTTTAAGAAACTGCTATATTGTCTTTCAAAGTGGCTGTAACATATTACATTCTCATCAGCAATGAATGAGAGTTCTTAGAACAGCAAGAACTCTCCAAATCCTGCTATCACTTAGTGTTGTCAGTATTCTGGATTTAGGTCATCCTAAATATAAATAAGTATGTAATCATATCTCATTTTTATTTTGCAATTCCCTAATTATTAGTGATGCTGAGCATCTTTACATGTTTGTTTGCCATTAGTATATATTATTTGGTGAAGTATTGTCAAGGTCATTGGCCCCTTTTTTAATTAGGTTGTTAGAATTTAGAATTCTAAAAGAATTTTTTAGGATTTTACAGAATTAACAGGATATTAGAATTTTTGAGAAATTGAGTAAATTTAGTCCTATTGTCTTTACAAATGACATGCCCAAGCCAAAATCAAGCGATACCTTTAATGAAAAGAATGGACAAGAAAGTATCTGGCAAATAACTAAACTTGAAGCAAGTGCATACATATCAATATCAACTAAAATTAGTAGAGAAAGAAGTATTTTATAATGGCAAGAGAAATAATCTATCAAAAATATAGCAATCACGGACTTGCTTATACATAGGTATTGTATACATAACACTACATAACATATACACACACATATACACACACATATAGATAAAACTTTATATAGCACCTTTTGTGTTTCAGTTGCTATTTTAATCCCATTACATTTATATAATCACTTAGCAAAACTTTAGGTGCTCTTATTATTCTCCTTTTAAGGATGAGAAACTGAGGAATAGGGATGTTACATAATCTGTACAAGATCATACAACTAGTAAGTGGAGGAGCTGTGCTGTGAATCCAGGCAGTTTAACTCCAGTGTCCTTAGTTATTATTCTAAGTAAACTTATGCATGTAACACATCATAACAACCTACAGAAAAGCAAAAAATAAATCAAATAATCACAGGAAGAAATTTGGTGTGATGTTTTGGAAAAAAAATTCTGAAATCAATAGTTCAAACAGCCCCAAATATTAGAGACACAATTTAGAAATAATTTACTTAATAAGACTGTCCTAATAGAATTATTCACAAACCTGAATCAATAATAAAGAGCTATACTTTTCAAACTTATTCGGGATGTTGCAAAAATTGGTTATTTCATAGAAACAATATCATGCAGACCCTATTTTCTGAATGCAATATCAAAAATTAGAAATAAAGGCATAAATATAGACCCAATATTTCACAAATTTGTAAAATAAAATAACACTTTGAATTATTAGTACATTTTTCAAAAATCACAATAAAATTATGAAATATTTAGAAACTAATTTTAAAAAAACCACCACATGTGAGATGCCACTAGACTGACAATTAGATGAATATTTAAAGCATAGTTAAATTTATTGGAATATAAAAAATGTTTAAAGGTAAGATATACAATCATTCAACCAAATAATCCAGAAAAAGAGAGAGAGAAAAAAAAAAGTCCAAGTAATGTAGAAGTATGGAAATTCAATTAAAACAGAATTTGATAGAAAACCTAGACCAAACAAATTGACAGAGATAATAATAATAATAATAAAAACATGGAAATACTAATAAATAGACAACTCGAAGTCAGAATCAAGATAAAAAAAGAGTGCAAATGACAAGTATTAGAAATATTTTAAAAGATATATCTATAAATGAGCATCAGAGTTATAAATATCATAAGAAAATATTATTACTAACTAATGATAATAGTCATGAAATCCTAAATGAATAAACACTATGCTAGAAAATACAATTTAAAATTGCTGACATATGACTAGAACCCTAAACACACCAATAGTTATAAGAAATTATTAATAAAATAAATAACATATGAATCAGTAAACATGTTAGAAGCAGGAAAATATATCCACTTTCTAAAACTATTCCCGAAAATATCAAAGAAAGAAGAGATTTACAATAATTTTTGAAACATTGTACAACTTGGCTATGCAAATAAGATGAAAGTACACGGAAAGCTGCATTCCAGTCTCATCTGTAAACATAGAAGCAAAACTACCAATTAATTTATTACAAAAATAAAATCTGTCAGTTCCTTAGAAACTCAATTTTGACAAAATTTGTACAACTTGGCTATGCAAATAAGATGAAAGTACACGGAAAGCTGCATTCCAGTCTCATCTATAAACATAGAAGCAAAACTACCAATTAATTTATTACAAAAATAAAATCTGTCAGTTCCTTAGAAACTCAATTTTGACAAAATTGGTTTTATTAAATAAATACAAAGATGGCACAACATTTGAAAATCTAACAGTAAAAAAGTCAGTAAATGACAACATTTTGACTCAGCTCAGGTTCCTGGTTTTCCCCATGAAAATCAACCCCAAAAAAGAAACAGAAGTAAGAGTAATGTATGGATCTTAAAAACTATGATTACCAGTGCAAAAAAACCTTTTGGGGATCTAAGAAGGCTGCTTTGAATTGAAGTGGGTAGATGCCAATAGAGTCTTGGTGAGGGGATAGTTTGAGCAAAAAAAAAAATTGGAGTATGCTCTTTTCTCTTATTCTCTTTCTTTCAGCATGCCCATTCTCTCCAGTTGCTCAGTTGCAATAGCTCAGGTGTATCTAATTGACAGGGGTGAATTTAATTTTGAACCCTGAAAACTAAAATTATACCTTTTTCACGTGCTTATAGAGATATTTATTAAAGTTATTCTGTATTATATCACATAGAAAGAGTACATACTTGCATTCCCAGATACTAATTCAGTGAAATGAGAAATAAACAACGAATATAGAAAGCAAAGCACTTCAACCATCTGAAATGTTTAACTGTCTTTGGTAAAAAATATAAACACATACTTTCACATTACTTAAAACATCATAAAAATGCAAAAGTAATTAGTCATAATGGATGAGATATGACTAAAGCAATAATCAGATAATATAACAACTTTATTCAGGTATATTTAAAAAAACAGAAAACAAACAACTTATGCATTCATCTCAATAAATGTCATAAATATGTGATACATTTTTAAATTTAAATAGTTTAAATATATAAATGTGTTTTTGTGCATATACACACAATAAACAATTTTTAGGCATGCTAACATAATTTTTGAAAGTTAAAATATTTTATGAGAACGCTAATCAACAAAAGTACTTCAGGGATTATCTCTGTGGAGAAGAAAGGCGGATGCACTAGGCAATGGCACCTCTTCAAGCATGCTCATCTTCCCAGTTGACAATATTTATGTCATAAGTTAGATGGTACCTACGCAGGTGATTTTTAAAATTACTTTATATATTTTTACTGTCTTAAATATTTAATAATTATTTAAGGGCATCAGAATAAATGTGTCATAAGAGCACATTAAGTTTTGAAACAATTCTCTCTCATTTTCTACAGTCACACTTTATATTCTGCCTGCGATGCAGATCACATCTGCTCAATCAATCTTTTCAGTGGTTAAGCAAATTTTATTATGCCCCAGAACTGGGAGAGAGAAGGGTCCTACTTGACTAATTTGGGGCCACTTATACTATATATTTGGTTTAATTTATATGGTACATTATTCATTATCACATAAATATACTAACTACTGACAATTTTGAGCATTTCAGTTCAGGACAGATGGCTTTAGGGTCAATAAATTTAACTGAAATAAACTATGTAACCCTTTTGCTCAGCAGTTCTTAATGTGCTCTCAGACACACTGTGGAATGCGGTATGAGAGTCTCAGGCCTTCTTATATGGGTAAAGGACAATATGTGCACCCAAGAATGTAAGATATGTCACCTTGAATGACTCTTTGTAAGCATTAATGTCCCAATCAAATTGAACTTAAAATATTTCACATTTTAATGAGAGAAGCAAGTAAGAAAGTAAATACATATCATTCAATATAAATGTATAATTTTTTTTTTTTACTAATATAAACATCTGTATTTTTGTAGGGAATCTGATCAGTGTTTTCTATGGGTTATCACAGTTAATCTTTCCATCAATCTTGTGAAACAGATGTTCTTTACTTTTTTTATAGATGAGGACTCTGATTTGCAAAGAACACTTTAATAAATTGCCTGAGTTCACATAGACAATAAGTGCACAGGTAGTAACAGAGCTGTTTGTTTTCTGATTTATTCAAGTTTAATACTGTAGAGCTAAGGCTGAGTCTGTAGCTCACAGACCCCTCAAGCCCATTCACAAACCCTTCACATGGAGATCTATGAGCTAGGTAACCAGCAAAAAGGTCCTTGGAGCCTTGATTGAAGTAGGAGTAGTCTTTATTCAGCACACACACGTCTGAGAGGTAGGCAGGACAAAGAGAAAACTCAAAAACTCAACTGCTACCAGCAATGTCCAAAGAAAAACTGAGCAGCTGCCAGCAAAGTAAACATGCTCTATTTTTAGACACGAGCTCTGCCTGCCAGCTCTGTTTTACAAACCGAAGAACACACAATAGCAATAAACTAAAAAGATACATGGATGCACATGCGCACTAACTCCATCCACACACAACTTGTTTACAAAGAAATGTGCTGCACCACCCCCAACTGGACCTGGGTGGAGGGGGCCTGACTAAATTATTCTGTTTTTCCCACAAATATATAGGGCAGTATACAAATCAAGAGTGTGTATTTCAATAAATTTTCCCAAATTTAACTGAACATTGTAACTGCCATCCAAATGAAGAGATAGATTTTACCAAAAATGTATAAGTCCCTCCATGGCTCCTCAAAATTAGTACCAGCCTCCACTACTAAAGGTTCACTCTCCTTATTTCTGTTACTAAGGATTATTTTTTTTATTGTTATTGCTGTTTATATAAATGGAATCATGCAAACCACATTACTTTGTGTCTGTTTTCTTTTGTTCAACACAATGTCTATGAGATTCATTTGTGTTCTTGCATGTACCAGCAGCTTATTTTCATCACTATACAATATTTTATTTTATGGCTACTATAAAATTTATACATTTTTTTGATGTCTGTTGTGTACATTTTTGGCTTTTATTGATAATGCTGTTAAAAACATTTTGTACATGGGCTGGCCCTGTGGCTCACCCGGGAGAGTGCGGTGCTCGTAGTGCTGAGGCTGCGGGTTTGGATCCTATATAGGGATGGTCTGTGTGCTCACTGGCTGAGCGTGGTGCGGACTACACCACACCACACCGTGCTGAGGGTTATGATCCCCTTACCGGTCAAAAAAATCCAACAACAACAAAAAACATTTTGTACATGTATTTTGTCACACGTAAGTATGAATTTCATGCAGGCATGTAACTAGGAAGGAGTATTTCTGTGTTACATGGTATGCTGTGATCAGGTCAGGTAGGTAGCAAAAAATAGTTTTCCAAATGATTGTTCCAATTTAAAATTCCCCCAGCCATTACAAAAGTTCATCCACATTCTTGTCAAGTGTTAATATTGACACTCTTTTCCGTTTAGTCTTTCATCCATAAAAAGTGGTATTTCTTAGTGTTTTTAATTTTCATTTTAATGATAACTGAAGAGATTGAGCACCTTCTCAAATGTTTTATTTATTGGCCATTTGAATATTTTTGCTTTACTAAGAGGCAAATGAAATTTTCAGATTTTCTGTTTAATTTGTAGAAACTCTCTATGTATTTTGGATATTAGGCCTTAAATATATATAGTGGGGATTATATGTATATAGTAGGGATTACATATATGTTCTATAACATACATTATATAAATATATAATAGATGTATAATACATATATAATATAATATCTATGCACATAATATATATTGTAATATATATTACATAAAAATAAAATATATTACGTTTTAATAAAATATATATTTAATTATGTGTAATAAAATATATGCCATATTTATAAATATAAATTATGTATAATTTTCTCCTGGGCTGTGGTTTGCTTTCTTACTTCATTTATGGTGTTCTTTGATGAATAAAAGTTTTAAATTCTAATAATGTCCAATTTATCGGTTACTTCATCTATGATCAGTATAATTTATAACTGTTTAAGAATTCTTTGCTTATCCTAAGTTTATGAAAATATTTTTCTACATTTATTCTAAAAACTTGAGTGCTTTCATCTTGTATGGTGTGCATCACATGCATTTAGGATAGCCTGAGTGTTGACTTTTGGCTGAATGGCTAGGGTAGTCTCAGCCAGGACAACTTGGCATTACTAAGCATAGACTCTCTTTCTTAATGAGACTAGCTTCCTCCAACAAGCTCCCTGATTATGCACTCACAACACATACAGAAAACCAAGAAACAAAGTTTGAGAGAGACTGCAAACTTAGAGGACAAAAGACATGGATGTGGAGAGGCATCCACTGTAGCTACTAATGCACTTGATCTGCTAGAGCCTATGCTTTGACCCTAATTATTTATTTTTCTTCCAAATACAATATAAAATAATTAAAAATTTGTTCTCTTTGGACGTGCCCAGATGAATCATCCAATCATAGCATCAAGCTCAAAGACTTGAATATCATATTAGGTTCAAATGGGTCTCCTTGAAAGCTAGTCCTCTTAATTGGGAGACCTTTTTAATTTAACTTAAACAATTATCTGTTTTCCACATAACTAATGTACTGTGGTTTCACTGTACTGGTGTAACTCCAGGAGACACTACCATCCATAAAGAGGAAGAACTGGAAGCATATAGCACTAGTCTGCAGTAATTCTGAAACACAGCTGAATGAAGTCTGCCAGGCCCCACTACTTTGGTGTGGGAGAATGTTTCTTGATTTAAGCCCTAGTTCTGCTTCCTGGGAGTGATTCACCAATCCATTGTTCTCCATGGTTCTTGGGTTGACCCTCTGAGATTCATTCTGTTCTATCACACTCCTTTACTATTTTGAAAAATTCATTAAAGGATTACTTGCTTTTGGCAGTCAGTTGGAGTAGGAGACAGATTTCCTTAATCTTGTATGAGATTGAGGTGGTTTGAAGCTCGTTAGAAGTCTTTGGGAGGCTAGAAGAGGTCTTTGTTAGAAGTCTAGTCTACCTCTGTTTCCTCATTACTGCTATTAAACCATGGTTCTTTCAAGATCCTGTTTGGAAGTGTGGGATATTTTTCAAAGACTCTCAGCTATATCAACCACAAACTACAGTTTTTAACTTCCTCATACCAGGAGACTGACAAAAGCTTAACCCTTACTTAGCTTCTTGGTCTCATATCTAAACATCTGCCAATGCCTCCAGGGAAAAGTACAAATAAATTAGGCTAACTCTAGTGAATACCATTTCTTAAAATCATGGTTCTTCAAAACCTGCCTGCATTGGTAACCCTGAACTCCATATTTTTACATTCTTTTTAGATCCAGGAAACTGCTGAAAAGTCTATTGAGATTTCTGCCCTCTCAGCCACTACTTTTTGCATGTATAGTTTTTCTTGGTAATGGTAGGGTGGGGGTTTCTGACTTGTGCCAATCCATCATTGTCAGAAGTAGAAATTTCTCCTGTGTCTTGTTAAGGAGTTGATGAAAACGTTATTCTGCTATCAAATGTAATTTAAACTTGTAATTGCCAGTTGTGCCAATCCATCATTGTCAGAAGTAGAAATTTCTCCTGTGTCTTGTTAAGGAGTTGATGGAAACGTTATTCTGCTATCAAATGTAATTTAAACTTGTAATTGCCAGACAATTTACTTGTCATAGAACTAGGAAACAAAACGAAACAAAAAACCAGTAAAGCCTATAGCATGCAACTGCATTTCAATAATCAGTAATAAATCAAGGAATGCTTCACAAAAATTTATCTCAAAAAATTGTTGATTATGAATTTTTGAGCAGAATTTTGGAATACAAAAATGAGGACAGTAAACATGTCAAGATTTTGATTGTTTTGAAAGAAGATGAGAGTCTTTATTTCTTTAACATTTACTTGTACATATTTGTGGTGTACAGTGTGTTGTTTCAATACATGCATATACTGCACAATGATTCACTCAGGGTAGATAGCATAGTTTTGAGACTCCTTAATGATATTAAAAATAATGAGAGCTAATTTATAAGGAGAACGCACCACTGCTGAACACAGTTTGAAATGCTTTCTATCAATGAACTAACTTAATGTTCATAACAACTGCATCTTATTATTCTCACTTTGTAGATGAGGAAAATCAGGACTGGTGAGAATAAATTTATTGCTCAAGGTTACCATGCTGAAGGATAGCAATACAACTTCCAGCTATCTGTATATCTTCTCAAATACTGTCAGGCCTTTTAATTAGTAAATGTTCAAGTCATTCCAACCACAACTTTTGGTCAAACTGACTTGCCAGAATGTATTTACAAGATGTATCAAGCAGTATCCACGTGCATTTTTCAGACGGTCCAGTTGTATGTTGTTCCTTAGGAGGACAAGGATTACTCTTCCTGTAGAACTTGTGCAAATATTTCTAAATAATTCTGTCACTGATTGTGTGGACATCATATCATTAAAAAAGAATTTGGAAAAGCTATTGTATCTCCAGCACCTAACATAGAGCCTGAAAAATATGAGACAATTAATAAATATATATTTGTTGAATATAACACTTATTAAATATTAATAATATTTATTGAATCACTAAATTATCAATGTTGGCCTAGAAATATAAGTCTGAAAGAAAAAGTTGAGATTACTGACCCAATTTGCTCTATTTATAAAAGAGTTTTAATGACACAAGAAGCTAATTACATTGATTTAAATAAGTTAGATTTACATATTAATTTTTTTCTTATATTGGGATTATTAAACATGATGTCATTAGTTTTCGATATTGATAATTAAAAATATTATTATTTTTAATATACATGCTGATAGAAAAAGTGAGAGACAGTCAATATTCTAAACGTTACAATATAATGACATATAAGTATTAATGATTAATATAATTTTATTTTTAATTGAGCTTTTATGCAGGACAGAATTGTTATTTTATAAAACAGACTATTCACTGACTTTTTGACAAGGCAGTGAGTCAAATAATTGAAAAATTAAATTGAAATCTATATTTATACACTAATGCTTAAGAAATTAAAGATTGATTAATCTGTAGAAATATATAATCCAAAACAATGTTAAAATATCTAAGTGTTTATTTCTTTAATATTAAATTGGAGAAGGCCTTTGAAAGAAAAGCACCAGAAACAGATCTCTAGGGAAATATTTGTAGAAAGAGCTTCATACAACTTGAAAATATCTTTATGCCAAAAATCATTAAGAACATTAAAAAACAAATGGCAAATTGAAAAAAAATGCATTTTAAGACATTAAACATTTTAATAACCTCATTATTTATTTTTAAAATCTACAAATTACAGTCAAATTCTTTAACATATACAAGTATGTCACAGTATAAAAATTATAAATACCCCAGCACTTTCCTGATTTTTCTCCTGTAACACTGGCCACAGTCTCTGTGTCTTCATTGATGAATCTGCTAAATTTTTGAGGGTTTCTGAGTCACTTTCTACTCAATTCTCAATTTTGTTCACTCCCAAATCCAAACCCAATACATTAAATGGTGTGTATACTTCTACTATATGATCTACCCACTCCACTCCTTGCTTTTTACATCTCCCCTCCAAAAACAATGAAAGTGTATGTCCTTGCAAAGATTTGTACAAGAATGTTCATAAGCAACT
>NW_007727240.1:300083-312130 GCF_000696425.1 Galeopterus variegatus
ATTAAATGGTGTGTATACTTCTACTATATGATCTACCCACTCCACTCCTTGCTTTTTACATCCCCCCTCCAAAAACAATGAAAGTGTATGTCCTTGCAAAGATTTGTACAAGAATGTTCATAAGCAACATTATTTGTAATAGTTAAAAACTGGACACAACCCAAATGTCATCAACAGATGAGTGATAAACAAATTGTGATATATTTATATAATGGAATACTACTCAACAGTAAAAAACAATAACATATCGTTATAAAGTACAATGTAGGTATATCTCAAAATACTTATACGCTGAATCAAGGAAGCAAAACAAAAAAGAGTATTTATGTATGACTCACTTATATAAAATTATGAAAAGGAAAACTAGATAAGTGTCTGGGGAGAAGTGGAAATTAGAGATTACAAAGCAGATGAGGAAACTTGTGGATGATGGAAATATTCATTGTTTTTGTTTTGGTTATTGTTTCACGGATATATCCATATATCAAAGCTTATCAAATTGTATAATTTAAATGTGCAGTGTATTGTATGTTCATCAAATAGCAATAAAATATGTCATGAGAATTTATGAAAAAAAGAGAGCTACTGCAATACACAGTAACATGCATGAATCATGGGAAAATAATGAAATATATAAATATGCAGTCCCCAAATTCCACATACCACATGCACAATTATTGTAAACCTCAAAAATAAACAAAACTAAGTATAGTAAGTTATTGACAATCTTTTGGTCTTGATTTAAGTGATGTGTTCACAGGTGTTTATTATTGCTTTTACCTTAATACTTGTATGTTGCATATGTTTTTGGATATGTCAAATATTGTTACTCAATAAAGAATAAAGGAGAATGAAATATGCGAGTAAAATCAATAATACAGCATAGGTTGAAATAATTTTCATTCAGCAGTGGGTTGCTTTGGACTTTGGCAGAGTAAGATGTTCCTCAAAGCCTGAATGGTGATGGTAAGAGTTGGATGGAGTTTGGATGTGTTGCCCCTCCAAAACTCATGTGCAAATTTGATCTCCAATGTGGCTGTGTTGGAAACTGAATGAGTCATGGGGGGGGGGATCCCTCATGAATGGATTAATGCTCTCCCTGGGGGAGAGGAGATTAATGATTGAGTTCTCGCTCTATTAGTTCTGGCGAGAGCTCCTTGCTTAAAAAGACCCTGGCACCTTCTCTCTCTCTCTCTTGCTTCCCCTCGCCACGTGATCTGCTTGTACCTGCCGGCTGCCTGCCGCTTTTCACCATGAGTAGAAGGAGCGTAGGCCCATGCCTGGTGCAGCTGTCCCAGAATTGTAAGCCAAATAAACTTCTCTTCTTTATAAATTACCCAGTCTCAGGTAATTCTGTTATAGCATCACAAAATTGACTAAAACAGAAAATTGGTACTGATGAGTGGGGTGTTGCTGAACAGATACCTGAAAATGTAGATGCAGCTTTGGTACTGGGTAATGGGCAAAGGTTGGAGGAGTTTGGAGGTCTTAGAAGAAGAGAAAAAGATGAGGGAAAGTTTGGAATGTCTTAGAGACTTATGTGGTGGTGAGCAGAATGCTGATAGAAACATGGACAGTAAAGGCCATGCAGATGAAGAGGTTTCAGGTAGAAATGAGGAACTTACTGGGAATGGGATGAAAGATAACCCTTGCTACACCATAGCAAGGAACCTGGCTGCATTGGACTTTGTGGAAGTTGGAACTTAGGAGTTGTGAACCAGACTATCTGGCAGAAGAAATTTCTAAGCAGCAAAGCATTAAGGATGCTGCATGGCTACTTCTAACAGCCTACTCTGAGTTATGGTGGCAAAGACATGCTATAAAGCCAGAAATTAAAAGAGTTGCAGAAAGTAAAGTTTTGGAATATTTGCAGCCTCGCCATGTGGTAGAGACGTGGAGAGCAGGAAAAAAACACAAGGGTGAAGCAGATAAACTGCTTGCTAAAGACATTATCTTGGCAGTGAGGCTGCCAGATGCCAATAGCAGAGAAAATAAGAGGAAAGCCCTGCAGGCATTTCAGAAGTCTGGAAGGGTGCCCCACCCATCACAGACTCTGAGGCCTAGTAGGATCGAGTTATCCTGGAGGGCAGACCTGGGGCACAGCTGCCCTCAGGATCCTGCTCCCTGCATGGCAGCTGCTCCAGCTGGAGTGCCCCAAGTGTAGTTCATGCAGCAGCCCTGGAAAATAGAGGCTCAAAACCTCGGTAGCATCCACGTTGTGTTAAGTCTGCAGGCTGGCAGGACATGAGAGCAGTGGAGGCGTGAGAATCTCCACCCAGATTCCAGGGGATGTACAGAAAAGCCTGGGGGCCCAGGCCGAGACCTACCACAGGGGTGGGGCCACTGCAGAGGACATCTAATAGACCAATGCCAAGCAGGAAAGTGGGGTCAGAGCCCCCACAGAGAGCCCTCACCAGGGAAATGTCTAATAGAGCCAAGGCAGCAGGGTTGCCTCCAGGACCTCAGAAATGCAGGGCCACTGGTAATATGCAACACAGGCCTGGGAAAGCTACAGGCATCAGTGCTACCCACTGGGCTGCATCTGGCAGAACTGTGGGAACACGGGTACCGGGGTTTGGGGGCCCAGATGCCCAACTGTGCCCAGTATGCAGGATGTGGAGTCAAAGAACATTATTTTGGAGGTTTAAGACATAATGACTGCCCTGATGGGTTTTGGACTTGTTTGGGACCTGTTTTTCCTTTCTTCTGGCCTATTCCTCCCTTTTGGAATGGGAATGTATACTCAATGCCTGTTCCACCATTGTATATTGGCAGTAGATAAATTTGGTCTTGACTTTTACAGGTTCATAGCTGGAAGGACTTTTGCTTTTGGTCTCAGATGAGACTGTGGACTTTGGACTTTTAAGTTGGTGCTGGAGCAAGCTAAGACTTTTGGGACTGTTGGGATAGAATGATTGTATTTTGTATGTGAGAACGACATGAGTTTTGAGGGCCAGGGGCAGAATGATGGAGTTTGGATGTGTTGTCCCCTCCAAAACTCATGTGGAAATTTGATCTCCAATGTGGCAGTGTTGGAAACTGATTGAGTCATGGGGGCAGATCCCTCATGGATGGATTAATCCTATTCCTGGGGGAGGGGGATTAATGAGTGAGATCTCACTCTATTAGTTCCCACAAGAGCTTGTTTGACCCTGACACCTTCTCTCTCACTTGCTTACTCTCTCTTGCTTCCTCTCGCCATGTGATCTGCTTGTACCTGCTGGCTGCCTGCCACTCTCTGCCATAAGTAGAAGCAGCCCGAGGCCCACGCCAGATGCAGCTGTCCCAGAATTGTAAGCCAAATAAACCTCTCCTCTTTATTAATTACCCAGTCTCAGGTAATTCTGTTATAGTAACACAAAACAGACTAAAACAGAGTTATATACCATCATTCATAGACGAAATTCTGAATGGGGGGAGTGTATCATTTAGAAATCATATTTTGACATATACTAATTCCATCTTACTGGTTAGTCTATATTAATATTAACATAGACCTTAAATATATGACACTGTGAATTTTGCAAAAGTTATTTTTGATTTACAGTCATTGAATTTGATTTTAGACAATTCTATAATGTTTATTTTTATTCTCAGGGCTCATCGTGTTTTCTCACTGAAGCATTTGAATACAAGATGTATTGAAGACAATAAGAATAGGTCAGTAAGAATCAACTGTTAACAGTCTTCAAGACTTAATGGTGCAAAACAGTGAATAAATGTGTTCATTTTAATTGAAAAATGCTACCACTATGGCAGGGGTTTTCTTTACTTTTAATATAAAGACAGAATAGCTCTGCTGAATTCTTTATATTTAACTCCAATTTTAGATATTTCAATAAAGAACATTACTTGTATGGTATACAGCAAGATAGAAACATCTGGTGTTTATGCATTTTCTTCTAAATCACAGATGATTAATAATTTTCCATGTGTCAGAGAAAAAAAGTGATTAATCACCCACTCTTGTTAGCCTAATGTTCTGCAACTAAGATCTGTTCTGTTAAGTCTTCAGCCATCTTTGTACATTTTGTGGTTAGTCTGAACTGCAAATGAGTTTATTTCCATATTAAAAACATTTCTTCAGATATTTATTTATATTTTTGTTTCTAGATGAATAATATCTTTGGAGAGGCCCATGAAATTTTTTTGTGCCTTTGACTGTTCAAACACAGATTAATTTGGAAAGATTTGGTATCTTTACATTGCTAAGCATTCCCATGCTGAAATTATCTGCTTGCTTACTTATGGTTTTATACATACTTTAGATAAAGTTTTATAGTTTTCATTATGTAGCTTTGTTATATTTTTGCTGCTTTGCATAAGATTATATAATTTTTACTAAATTACTTTTCTAATATATTTTTTTATATAAAGAGGTTATTGGTTTTCTGATATATAAAGAGTTTATTGATTATCATATAATCACCAAATCGGGTTCATATTGCCTGATTTGGAGTGAGAGAAAGACAAAAACTTTAAGCAAAGGTGGAATAACTGCTCTAAAAGGAACCAGCTTTTAAAGCTATTTTACTCCCACTCTGTCTTATTGTGATTTACAAGGAATTTAGAAGGATCAGTGTTTCCTTAAAGGCCTTCTTTTTACCTTCCCCATTTAGAATAACTCACACTGTATTCTGCATTTAGATAATACCCTTTTTCTGGGCCTAGTTTTTCAATATGTTTTATAAAATTAATGTTTAGAGAGCAAAGGCAAGTGGTACGGAAAACAATGAACAAAGGAATTATGTGCAAACTGCAGAACCAGATTATGGCAGGTATGTTAACAAAGGAACTTCCTCCACTGTCGAAGCAAACAGTTTTCCTCATCTCTGCACAGCAGGATTTTATCATTTTTTGCAACCGCTGACTTGTGTGTGTTATATATTTTGCTTTTTTCTAAATGGGAATAATCATTGTGGTTATCTTATTTTCTTTTTGGTTTGTAAGTAATCAGACCAAGAAGAGGCCACAGTCAGACCTAGAAATACTGGACTCTGAATGTGTACAATAATTGGATAGAACCTGGGGTAGATTCCTTGGGGAGGTGTACATACGTGCACATATGAGTATTTAGTGGAGACTATGGCAGGAGCAGTTAGTTGTATCTTTATAATATGTCTCTCTTCCACTATTAAAGGGACCCAGAAGTTTTAGCTAAGCACATCTTTTTTCAGCTGAAGACTGAATTTTCAAATCTCTCTTGAAAACATTCTGAGAAAACAGGTAAAACATTCTGGCTAAATTCTGGGTGATGGGATATGAGAGAAAAGTACATGTGTTACTTATGATGTATGACTATATGAAAAGCTGTGTCCATTCCTTCAACTAGTATCACCTTTTAATTCGCTGAAATGTGCAAATGATGTTGTAAGCTATAATGCACATCTTAGACCATGGTATACGGAAGCCAAACCTTGAGGATAGTTTGGGAAAAGAACATAAAGAGACTGGGTTCTCATTACCACATTAGCTGTCATTCCAGTTACTGACAGCTTATGCCAGGTAGTTAGTTGAGAGGGTAAAAAGAGCCTATCTTGCTTAAATAACTGTTTCTCTTAAAGCAACTGAATCTGTATGCTAACCAATTTTAATCTGTATCTGTTTAATTTTATCATTCACTATGACATTAAAACCAACTGTATAAATATATATACTACCTTATATACAAATATAATTCTTTAAGTCACAGATTCAATAGTATTAAGCCAAGTTTTTTATTCATTTAATTATGAGGTTTATTAAATTACATTGCTCTCCTGAACATATTACTAGTAATATTAATGTATAAATAATTGATAGAACCTAATGAGTTAAAATGTTTTGTGATATTAATATATACATTATTTTAAAATTAGAGTAATTTTATCTTCATTTTGTCCTTTTTAATTTCAATTTTTGTCTATATTTTATACTGTCCAAAATAATATCATATATTATATAATCTATACACAAATTGCAAATATATTAAAAAAATAACTTATTTGTTCGTGAACATTTAATCCCATTTCAAAACTTAGGTGATAATACTTTATTAGCTAGCACAATGACAGGGAAGCAGGGGAGAAGATACATATAGAGTGAAGCAGGGAAGAAAAAGAGCAAATATTTAAGGGACTACATTACTGAATGGGTCACAGCTGTAGAACAAGCTTATCTGGAGCTTGGTTTTGCAGGATGTCTTCAGACAGGCGAAGGAAAACTACTGTATCTCCAGAGAGTTGGCTCAAGGAGAGAGAGAGAATTTATGTTCCAATTCTCATATTCCTTTAAACAAACTTGCTCTGTGTGGCATCAACTGTGCTCTACTTACAGATAGTGATACCTGGACCCATCAAGGCAGTCTGGCTACCAATGCAAGTAGCGGTACACAGGGAATGGGGAGGGAGCTGGGACAGTCTGTGCTTGTGTGTGCTGAGATGCAGCCACACCAGAGCTATGGTGCCAGGATGAAAGGAGTTGAAATGTGACAAGGTGCTGTCCAGTAGTGTCTGTGAGTGACATGAGGGAACTGGTTAACAGATCAGATAATCACGACAATTTACTCTTTACCATGAAGTTGGCAACAAAGCTTTTTTGAGTCTTTCCTCAAAGATCTTGTGGTTTGCAGGAAAGTAATATCATAGTAATATTAAACAAAGTACATCTGCAGGGATGAAATACAGGACAGAAAAAATGGTGTGAAGATCAGTTTAGTAGATGTTGATATTAAAAAGCTGTAAATCCCATGAAACAAAAACTGCAGGATTTCACTAACACAGGACCACCCTTATAAGAAATTCTCAAGGGAGTACTGGGTTTGGTACCTGAAAAATAACTACCACTGCCATCAAAACTCAAGAAACCTCAAAACCCACTACTAAAACAAAAATGCCAACAATGAAGAGAAAAAAAAAGTTTATCTACAACCCAAGGAATCAACAAATACAGAAAACAAACAGTAAATCAAAAAGAAAGGAACAAAAGACACTTAGACATCCAAACAAAAATCAATAAAATGCTAGGAGTAAATCAACACTTTTCAATAATGACTCAATGTAAAAAGGTTAAATTCTCCAATCAAAAGACACAGACTGGCTGACTGGATTAAAAAGGAGGACCCAACTATATGCTGCCTTCAAGAGACCCACCTCACCAATAAAGACTCACATAGACTAAGAGTGAAAGGATGGAAAAAGATTTACTATGCAAACAGAAATGAAAAACGAGCTGAAGTAGCCATTCTTACATATGATAAAATTAATTTTAAACTAAAAACCATAAAAAGAGATAATGAGGGCCACTGCATAATGATAAAAGGATTCATCCATCAAGAAGACATAACAATCATAAATATATATGCACCCAATGTCGGAGCAGCCAGATTTATAAAACAAACTCTATTAGACCTAAAGAAGGAAATAGACACTAATACCATAATAGCTGGCAACCTAACACCCCACTATCAATATTGCACAGATCATCTAGGCAAAGAATCAGCAGAGAAACACAAGATCTAAACAACACTCTAGATCAATTGGACTTGGAAGATATCTACAGAACGTTCCATCCAACAACCTCAGAAAATTCATTATTCTCATCAACACATGGATCATCCTCTTAGGTCACAAATTGAGTCTCAACAAATTCAAAACAATTGGAATTATCCCATGCAATTTTTCAGACCACAATGGATTAAAAATAGAAATCAATAAAAAACGAAATTCTGGAAATTATACAAACACATGGAAATTAAACAGCATTCTTTCTACTTAATGACATATGGGTCCAAGAAGAAATCAAACAGGAAATCAAAAAAATTCTTAAAACTAATGAAAACAATGATACATCATACCAAAACCTGAGGGATACTGAAAAAGGAGTACTAAGGGGGAAATTTATCACATTAAATGCTTATTTCAGAAGAATGGAAAGATGGCAAGGGAACAACCTAATACTTCACCTTAAAGAACTGGAAAAACAAGAACATTCCAAACCCAATGTTAGCAGATGGAAAAAAATCATTAAGATCAAAGCAGAACATAATGAGATTGAAACCCAAAAAAGATACAAAAGATCAATGAATCAAAAAGTTGTTTTTCTGAAAAGATAAATAAAATTGACAAGCCATAGCATGGCTAACTAAAAACAAAAGAGGGAAGATGCAAATAACAAAAATTAGAAATGAAAAAGGTAATATTACACTGAGTATGTCTGAAATGCAAGGAATCATTAGAGACAAATATAAACGACTATATGTCAACAAATTTGAAAATCTGGAGAAAATGAATAAATTTCTGGACACACACAAACTACCAGAACCGAGCCAAGAAGATGTGGAAAATCTGAAGAAACCAAAAACAATAAAAGAGATTGAAGCTGTTATCAGAGGGTTCCCAACAAAGAAAAGCCCAGGACATGATGGATTCATAGCAGAATTCTACCAAACATTCAAAGAGGAATTAACACCAATTATCTACAAACTTTTCCAAAAGATTGAAACAGAGGCAATTCTCCTGAAATCATCCTATGAAGCAAACATCACCCTGATACGAAAACCAGGTAAAGATACAACTAAAAAAGAAAATATCCTTGATGAACATAGACACAAAAATCCTCAATAAAATACTAGCTAACAGAATACAGCAACACATATGCAAAATTATATACCATGATCAAGCAGGATACATCCCAGGGATGCAAGGTTTGTTCAACATATGCAAATCAATAAATGCGATACACAATATCAATAAAATCAAACACAAGGACCAAATGATCATCTCTATAGATGCTGAAAAAGCATTTGATAAAATTCAACACACATTCATGATAAAGACTCTATACAAGTTAGGTATAGACGGAAAGTATCTCAACATAATCAGAGTCGTATATGATAAACCCACGCCCATATCATCCTGAATGAGGAAAAGCTGAAAGCTTTTCATTTAAGAACAGGAACTAGATAAGGATGCCCACTCTCACCACTCCTATTCAACATAGTGCTGGAAGTACTAGCCAGAACAATCAGAGAAGAGAAGGAAATAAAGGGCATCCAGATTGGAAAGATGAAGTCAAACTGTCCCTCTTTGCAGATGACATGATCCTATATATCGAACAGCCTAAAGCCTCTACAAAATAACTCTTGGACTTGATAAATGATTTCAGCAATGTTGCAGGATACAAAATCAACACACAAAAAATCAGTAGCATTTCTATTCTGCAACAGTGAACATGCAGAAAGATAAATCAAGAAAGCTTGCCCATTTATAATAGCCACCAAAAAAATAAAATAGTTAGGAATTGAGTTAACCAAGGATGTGAAGAATCTCTATGATGAGAACTACAAAGCACTGCTGAGAGAAATTAGAGAGGACAGAAGAAGATGGAAAGATATCCCATGCTCTTGGATTGGAAGAATCAACATTGTGAAAATGTCCATACTACCCAAAGTGATATACAAATTCAATCCAATCCCCATTAAAATTCCAATGACATTTTTCTCAGAAATGGAAAAAACTATCCAGACATTTATATGGAATAACAAAAGACCATGCATAGGCAAAGCAATTCTGAGCCAAAAAAACCCAAACAAACAACAACAACAAAAAACACAGCTTGAGGCATAATGCTACCTGACTTTAAACAATACTACAAAGCTATAATAACCCAAAACAGCATGGTACTGGCATAAAAACAGACACACTGATCGATGGAATAGAATAGAGAATGCAGAAATCAACCCACACACCTATAGCCATCTGATCTTTGACAAAGGTACCAAGCCTGTATACTGGGGAAGAGACTGCCTCTTCAGCAAGTGGTGCTGGGATAACTGGATATCCATATGCAGGAGAATGAAACTAGACCCACACATCTCACCATATACTAAAATCAACTCAAAATGGATTAAAGAATTAAATATACATCCTGAAACAATAAAACTTCTTAAAGAAAACATTGGAGAAACACTTCAGGAAGTGGGACTGGGCACAGAATTCATGACTATGACCCCAAAAGCATGGGAAACCTAAGGAAAAATAAACAAATGGGATTATATCAAACTTAAAAGCTTCTGCACAGCAAAAGAAACAATTAACAGAGTTACAAAACAACCAACAGTGTGGGAGAAAATATTTTCAAAATATACATCTGACAAAGGATTGATATCCAGAATATACAAGGAACTGAAACAACTTTACAACAACAACAAAAAAACCACAACCCAAATAAAAAATGGGCAAAAGAGCTAAATAGGCATTTCTCAAAGGAAGATATACAAATGGCCAACAGACACATGAAAAAATGCTCAACATCACTCAGAATTCGGGAAATGCATATCAAAATGACACTGAGATACCATCTCACCCGTTTTAGGATGGCTAATATCCAAAACACTGTGAACGATAAATGCTGGCAAGGTTGCGGAGAAAAAGGAACTCTCATACATTGTTGGTGGGACTGCAAAATGGTGCAGCCTCTATCGAAAATGGTATGGAGGTTCCTCAAACAATTACAGATAGATCTACCATATGACCCAGCTATCCCACTGCTGGGAATGTACCCAGAGGAATGGAAATCATCAAGTCGAAGGTATACCTTTTCTCCAGCGTTCATTGCAGCACTATTTACAATAGCTAAGAGTTGGAACCAGCCCAAATGTCCATCATCAGATGAGTGGATATGGAAAATGTGGTATATCTACACAATGGAATACTACTCTGCTATATAAAAGGATGAAATACTGCCATTTGCAGCAACATGGATGGACCTAGAGAGAATTATATTAAGTGAAACGAGTCAGGCACAGACAGAGAAATATCACATGTTCTCACTTATTTGTGGGAGTTAAAAATAAATAAATAAATTCACAAATAAACTGGGGTGGGGGGAAGAAGACACAACAATTACAATTCCTTGAAGTTGACACGACAAGTGAACAGATATGAGGTTGTTGTGAGGGACGGGAAAAGAGAGGACGGAGGGAGGTTTTGGTAATGGGCCACAATAATCAGCCACATTGTATATTGACAAAATAAAATAAATTATTTTTGAAAAAGCTGTAAATCATGAGAAACAACTATTAGAAGCTTCTCTTTAAGTGTTCTAAAATTTTATAAGTAATCATTTATTAGTTTTAAGGTTAAGGGTATTTATAAGCTTAAACATCTGAAAAGGATCTGCTGCATTTAGAGAAACCTGACATTTAATGGAATCAAATGAGTCAGAGTCTGAGTTTCCAGGGAAATTCTCTTCCGCTGTGTACATAGTGAGAAAAGTGAAGAGTATAAAAATTTATAACATTCATTATGATACATAGTAAACCTAACTAGATGACATCTCAATGTATTGAATATATTGATTTACCTGTGCTTGGCTACAATGTGGGTTCATAATCCCATCTCCCCAAACCCCTATTAACCCCATTGCAGGGAGCAATCTTACTATGTCCTAATTAATTTACTACAGCAATATATTTTTTTCTTAAAAAATCTGTAAATAGCAGATACTTTTACAATCTATTGTTTTGGATGTATTAATGGGTATTTGACAAGTTCAACAAAAGCTACTTGTCATTTTAGTAAAAGAAAGTTAGGCAGAGAAATGGTTTAATTAAATAAAATTAGCAATATCCTCATACTGAAGAGAATTAAGTCTGAAACTTTCAAGTGAGATTCAGGATCTTTTTATCTTTTGGTTGCTTTAAAGTATAGTATTTTTTTAAAAAATGAAGATGCCTTTAAAACAACCGCTTGATAATATCACAGAGAAATTAATGTTAATGGTGTGTATTAGTAGTGAAAAAAAATAAACATCTGCTTTTATACATCTTCACTTTCCTAAAATATAGCACTAAAATTAAACAATATTTTATGATCTGGTAATTTTTGTCCATGTTTATCAGAAAGCTTATAGCAGTGTAAATTAGCTATGGCTCTATTTTAGAAACATGAGAATAAAACATCATCACACTATTTCCCCTAAGGTATTGTATAATATAGCTATATATCTGTTGAATCACTTTGTGAATGCAGAATAATGGTCTGTGATGTTTAATACTTTTGGTTAAA
>NW_007727240.1:313439-316086 GCF_000696425.1 Galeopterus variegatus
GTTATATGAAATAGATTTTCTCTTTTTTAAAATTGCTCACTGACACACACAGATAGAAAAAGGCATGAGGTTCTTCAGCAGGAAGTCTGTGTTCACTGTGAAATTACACGATCACTTCTTGAAGCCATTCTTTGCTTTCTAAGGAAAGTAATTTATACGCTTAATCAAAGAAAATATTTCCTCCAAAATGTTGTTTCTTATTAAAATATATTAGTAACAGGCTTAGGAATTTAAAAACTAATTTTTCTCTAGAATATAAAGGAAAATATTGTTTTCAGGTGTTTTCACAATATTTGAGATTTCTATTTTTTTAATATGATGCAACATGGTAGGAAAGGGTAAAAAAGTGTTTGTTATATTTTTCTCCAAACACATAGCACACATGGTAAAGTGCAAATACAAACTGACCCTTGACCATTCCCCAAAAGCCAGTCTGAAATTATTCTCTTCAGAAATGGCAAGATTCTTCAGAGAGAGAAACCTACCTTTAAGTGGTAAGGACAATTGGAATTCCAGCTGCTGTTGTTGGATTCTAAGTTCTGAGTATAGCTGTTTTTCTCATCTGTCATAGAAGGCAAACATGAAAAGAAGAATATATGATAGCTTAGTCTATAGAATATATGATAACTTTATATCTCCTTTTAATCTTGTATATTAACTAAGTGGTAGCATTGAAAGGAACCTGTATGTGTGTGTTTGAATTTAAAATAGTGGTGAATAAAATAAAACTAAATTTCAGATATATAATATTTTAGAATTTTAAAACATTTATTGGTTTTTAATATTCTTATTAAAAACAAAGTCTTTGTGACAAATATTCAAAACTGGCTTCTCAGAGCTCTTAGTATGCATAAGTTCTCTGGGTAAAAGCATTAACCTTGATATAAAGAATCAGTCTTAATAGTGCTTCTCGATTATCTATTAAAAAGAAATTACATTAAATTAAATTACCCATATATAAATTAATTTTTAATTTTGATGTATATTCATATACACAACATTTAAACATACTCTTTTGATAATTAGATTTATGTATTTGCAATTTTTCATCAAGATTTTTACTTCAGCAACAAGCCAACNAAAAGCATTAACCTTGATATAAAGAATCAGTCTTAATAGTGCTTCTCGATTATCTATTAAACAGAAATTACATTAAATTAAATTATCCATATATAAATTAATTTTTAATTTTGATGTATATTCATATACACAACATTTAAACATACTCTTTTGATGCAGTATAATTAGATTTATGTATTTGCAATTTTTCATCAAGATTTTTACTTCAGCAACAAGCCAACAGTATTATTTAGTGTATGCTCAATATGCAAATATGTAGTCCAGAAAATTACCACAAACCTCAGCATGCATATATAATTGAATGAAAATATAACAAATTGATTTGCATGTATTAAAATATATTATCTTAATATCATCAAGCACATATTTTATAAATGTTCAGTCCCATTCTACTTTTGGATTTCTTAATTTTATAAATAAGGAAACCTCATTTCAGGAATGCTATGACTTTTGTCTACACTGTCAGAATTGTATAGTGGTTGAGTTGGGATTACCATCAGTGTCATCTTACTTCAAACCCACTATTCCTTCTAATGTAGTCATAGGTCAATTCTATTCCTAGCAAGTGATAGGGAATATTAATTGAACAGGAAAGTATTCTAAAAGTAAAAAATTTGCTATCCTTCTTCTATGGTGATTTTTGTTCTTTTAGCAACATGATGTCTCAATTTAACAGTTTATCTATGAAAAGCATGTGTTCAGTACTGGGCCAAGCAAAGGTAATTGAGTTAGATGTTCCCCATAAAGAACCTTTCACCTTAGAAAGAGTTACACATGCTTTTGAATAGCTGTTACTACAGGTATACCATGGACACTGTCAAAAGGGAAATGAGGATGCATTGTGAAGATGTCAGAGAAAAATAGTTAACAGTAACTCGGATATGAAATGTAACTTTAATATTTTGGCACTTTTCTACCAAGCCTATTTTTATCTGTAAAATGTAAGCATGTGTTGCCTAGTCCAGAAATCTACAATCAGTGATAAAAAATATCAGCAGTAGTCAGCAGGATCTGGAAAATATTAAGTGATTTGTTTTCTGAACTTCACTAGACATCTATTCCTTCTCAAGTTTTAGAGCTATAAAGGAGCCAATTCTTCATGAGCAAGACGCATAATAATTTTGATGCTTAGAATTTATTTTCAGATTTAACCCCAAGTTATGCCTTTTTGATTGCTTTCCTCTCTCTGACACTATTTGTCCCTAGATCTCAGCCAACCTGCTCTTAGTTCTTTTAAAATAAAGAGCATTACTTATGCAGTTGTCAATAACTTAATCTTGTATCTTACTTTATACAGTTTTAAAATGATTATCTCAAGAGATTTATCAAATACTCATTTTATCATTTCTTCAAATATGATTTTTGACCTGCTAAATTTACCCTGAAATTGGATCTCAAATTCTAATTAAACTGACATAAACTTATGTGACCTTAAATACTTCAATACAGGAGGAAGTTACATTTCTTTCTTTTTATTTTAATTTAGAATCAATATTCAACATGCTTGAATCTCTATTTGTTTACTATATTATAATTCTTTTTCAATGTATAACACTAACAGAAAGTA
>NW_007727240.1:317635-349482 GCF_000696425.1 Galeopterus variegatus
TGCAGGGTGGATCTTGAGAGTCAAACAGAAGATATCAGACACAGGATGTGTCAGGAAACAAACCAATCATTGGGTCAAATGAACAATTCACAGATGGTCTTTAGTTTATCTGCGTAATCCCAACAAACTAAAGGTTTTATCATTAGGACATAATTTATACCAGGCTAATTTATTTGGAGAAGTGGACAAACAAAACAAGATGGAAGTGACTTTACTTTGCTCTTCTCTGAAATTCATATGTCAGGTCCCAAATTACAATATACACATCCTTTGCTAATTTTGTTTTCTAAGACTGTAGGTGGGATTGGGTTTGTTGTTTACTTCTTTGTAGCAACATTCTGGTCAGAAAAGTACAGAGGTCCAATGAGGTGGTTAAGACACATTTGAACAAGCCATTTGTACTCAATTTCTACCATGCCTCTGGCTGGGGCTGCCTTCTAATAGTGCTCTCTCCCATGTTCTCTTCTTGCTCAACTTCTCACAAACTAAAAGCAGGGTGATGTCAGAAAAATGGTGGAGCAGGCAGTTCCAAGTTCACATTCCCCCTAAAATCATTAGAGAAACAAGCAGAAACTATTGAAGCCAACTTTGTCAGAACTTTGGAAAATGGTCAAAGGTTTTAAGCAATCACACAAATGATGAATCAAGAAAATGGCAAATGCAAAATGGTAGAAAGGTTTTATGGTATTTTAACTTTCCCTTCCTCCACCTCCTTCAGACTTGAACAGGACAGCCTACATTCCAAGTGTGGAACCATGGCTCCTGGTTCCAGAAGAAACAGAGCATACCTCATTCCTCAATTATGAGTATGTCTGTTCTAACCCATCTGGAAACTCCTTAAAACACTGACACAAGGTTCTTATCTCTGTTTTACTTAACTCAGAACTCAGGCCAGAAAAGTGGTGAGAATCACTTCAAAACTGCACACCAAAGATAAAACCCAAAGATGCATGGGACATAAGATGTTTTGACTGCCTAATGCCCAGAATAAAAATCTAGAGAGGATTTCTTTCAGAAATTGAAACATTTAAAATGTTCTCTATATGCAGAAATTTGGAAATCAATGAGCATGCTCACAGCAAGAGGAATTCTCCAACACCTGAGCATACCCTAAGCTTGGGCTGATCCCTAAGCACAATGTAAGCAAGAATAAGTGTTAAATAAGTGCCCAGACATAAAACCAATCTGCAAAGATTAGATGAGAATTTTATAGTTTGTTTATCTGTTTTGTTATTTTTAGCTCCTGCTGTTCAAAGAAATTTCTGTCAAACCACCAGTTGAACAGAAGCTAGGTAACGAAGACTTCAGCATCCACACATGGTGAAGAATACAGTCTTTGCCAAAAGTCACTTTTAAAATGTCCCCAAATAAATGGACTACTACAGCTTTCAACAATTAAAACAACAATGACAAATAAACAAAAATACAAACCCAAATCAGAAAGCCCTGAAGAGGTAGAAGAATCTGATTTCTAGTTAGGACATTATAATTTTCAAATACTCATATTTCAATAAAAAAATCACAACGTATACAAAGAAGAGGTATGGCCTATTTAACATAAATTGATAAAAACCATCCCTAAGGAAGCCCAGACATGGGAATTAATAGAAAAAGGCTTTAAAAGAACTCTCTTAAATATGCTCAAAGAGCTAATGGAAAATATGGACAAAGAATATAAGAAATGAGAAAAAATGGTGAATGAGCAAAAAGATAATGGTAATAAAGATACTGATTGTAAAAAAGAAATGAAGCAGAAGGTTTGGAGCTGAAAAGTAAAAGAACTGAAGAGAGAAGAATTGAAATTATCGAGTCAGAGAAAAAGAAATAAAAAAGAATAAAGAAAACTGAACAGAGCCTAAGGGATCTGAAAGCTAAAGTCAGGAAGGACAATTTATGCATTATGAGAGTTCAGAAAAAGAGAGTAAGGAGCAGAAAAAATATTTGAAGAAATAATGGCCCCAAGCTTTCCAAATTTGGTAAAATACATGAATTTACAAATCCAAAAATCTTAACAAATTCCAAGTAGAATAAACTCAAATAGACCCCCACCAAGATATATTATAATCAAACTATTGAAAACCAAAAAGAAAGAATGTTGAAAACGTGGAGAAGAAACTCATCCTGTATGAGGGATCCTCAATAAGATTAACAGCCAATTTCACATCAGAATATAGATGCCAGTAGATAGTGGCATGCCTACTTAAAGTTCTAAAACAAACAAAACAACACATGAAGAAACAAACAAAATTTTAACCAAGAATTCTTTATCGGGAAATATTGTTCTTTAAATATGAGTGAGAAATCAAGACTTCTCCAGGTGAATAAAAGCGGAGAGAATTTGTCACCACTCTATCTACTCTATAAGACATGCTATGGAGAGTTCTTCAGGACACAATGATAGGACACCAGATAGTGACTGAAAGACACATGAATATCTCTTGCAAAGGTAAGTACATGGGCAAATATAAATAATGATATTATGTATTTTGGTTTGTAATTGTATTTTTTATTTCCTACAGGATTTAAAAGACAACATAACAAAAGTAATTGCAAATATAAACTATTGGCCACAAAATGTATAAAGATCTATTTGTAAAAACAAAAAACATAAAAGGGAGAGATGAGGCAGTACAGGAAGTTTTGTATTATATTAAAATTAAGTTGGTATCAATTTGAACTAGATTTTTATAAATTTAGGATGATAAATATCATGGTAACCACAAAACAAAACAAAATAAAAAAACCCTTGAAAAATATACATGCAAAGGAAGTGAGAAGTGAATTAAGATGATTAATTATGAAAAGTCAGCAAAACACACAAAAAGGCAACAATGGAGAAAATGAAAGACAAAATGGTATAAAACATACAGAAATTGAATAACAAAGTGGTAGAATTAAGTCTTTCTTTATCAGTAACTACTTTAAATATAAGTGAAATAAACAAAAGACAGAGATTTGCAAAATAAAAAGTAAATAAATAAAATAAAACCCATAATCCAATACCATGCTGTCTAAAAAGGCACTTCCTTTAGATCAATGACACAAATAGATTGTAAGTAATAGGATGGCAAAAGATATTCCATGCAAATAATAATGAAAGGAGAGCTGGGGTGGCTATACTGGTATCTGAAAAAATAGACTTTAAATCAAAAACTGTGGAAAGAAGCAAAAAGGATATTTTATATTGATAAAATGGTCAATTTCTCAAACAATATAATTATTGTAAGCATATATGCACAAAACAAAAGAACACTGAAATGTATAAAGAAAACATTGACAGAATGAAAGGGAGAAATAGAAGTTCTACAATCACAGTTTGAGACTTTAATACACCACCTTCAATAATGGATAGAACTTCTAGACAGAGGATTGATAGGAAATAAAGTGCTTGAAGGCCATATACTTAACAGACATATACTATAGAACACTTAATCTAACAATAGCTGAATATGCCTTCTTCTCAAGTAAACATGAGACATTCTCCAGAATAGACTAAATGTTACTTCACAAAACAAGTCTCAATAGATTTCAAAAGGTATGTGTCAGTCAAAATATCTTCTTTGACCACAAAAGGATGAAGTCAGAAAATAGTAACAGGGAAAACTAAAAAATAAATCACAAATATATGGAAATTAAACAATATACTCTTAAACAACCAAAGGGTCAAATAAATCACTAGAGAAATCGGAAGTTACTAGAAATGGGATTAGATTGTAGAACTGTGCATAGTGAATGGATTAAAAATAGTGGCCATGGTGGGGTTTGGAGGGCTTTAAAAGAAGAGCACATGAGAGGTTAGTCTCTGCCCCACCATTTTTTGCAATATGAGACCCATACATTGCTTTAAAGCCACCATCAAAGAATAATCACCAGATGTTTTCTCTGGACTTTGGGCTTCCTAGCCTCTGAATCTAGTTGCTTATCAGGCCTATCAAATGAGTGGGAGCCCAAGTGAGTGCTGGGTCTACATGCTGTCCGCACCATGGCTGCCAGCCCATGCCTGAGCCCTGGAGAGGCCTGACCACCCACCAGGCAGGAGCCAAGGCAGCCCTCTGCACACTCGACTGCATTAATACAAGAAGAGTCACCAACAGAGCCTACAAATAGAGGAAGAAGTCTTTCCACTCATAGCCTACTCTAGAGTAATAGAAGAAAAAAGTGTCCTACCAGATGACCAAACATCAACAAAAAATAATAGAATTACAAATAAACAAGAAGATATGACACCATTGAAGGAATATTGTAATTCTCAAGTACCAGATCCCATAAAGCAGGAAACCCTTGGGATGTCTGAAAAAGAATTCTGAAGACTGATCTTAAGAAAAATCAAAGAGAAAGGAGAAGAGTCAATTAGAGAACACAATGAAACAAGAAAAATACTCAGGATATGAAGAAAAAATATCCAGAAAATGAAGAAGAAAATTTACAAAGAGATTAATACCTTAAAAAACAATGTAGCAGAATTCCTGGAACTGAAGGATTCACTCAATGAAATAAAAAACAAAACAGAAAGCTTGAACAGCAGGCTAGAACAAGCAAAAGAAAGAATTTCAGGCTTCAAAGATGGCCTTTTAAAAAATAACCCAGACCAACAAAAAAAGGGGGAAAAAAAAAAAAAACATTTTTAAATGAAGAAAATCTAAGAGAGCTAGCAGACAACTTCAAGCATACAAACATCTGAATTATGGGTATTCCAGAAGGAGAGGAGAAAGGAAAAGGCATGGAAAACCTATTCAAAGAAATAATAGCATAAAACTTCCAGGTATAGGGAGAGATTCAGGCCTTCAGATCCAGAAAGCCCAAAGATCCCCAAACAGATTCAATCCAAAAAGATTATAGTCAAACTGGCAAAGCTCAAAGAAAAAGAGAGAATTCTAAAAGAAGCAAGAGAAAAGTGTCAGGTCGACTATAAGGAAGCTTCTGTCAGACTAACAGCAGAATTCTCAATTGAAACCTTACAGACCAGAAGAAAATGGGATGATATATTCAAAAGACAAAAGAAAAAATAAATGCCAGCTAGAAATTCTATACCCAGCAGTTATCTTTCAGAAAAGAGGGAGAAATAGTGCATTTCTCTGACAAATGAAAGTTATGGGTGTTCACTACCATGCTACCAGCTCTGCAAGAAATTCTCAAAGGAGCCCTGCATATAGAATCTGAAAAATGATAATCATTATGATGGATTTACAAGAAAGAGCAAAAACTGCAAATGAGAAAGAGGAAGAAGCTAAATCATGTCACCTCAAAAATCCAACTAACATTGACGATGAAAAATAAAGGGGGAAGAAAGGAACAAATGATACTGAAAACATCTAAATAAAAAACATTATAATAACAAGAGTAAAGCAATACTTGTCAGTAACAACCGTTAAGTGCAAATGGATTAACTCCCTATTCAAAAGAAACTGACTGGTTGGATTAAAAAGCTAGACCAAACTATAACACCATCTTTGAGAGACCTACCTCACCTATAAAGACACACATGGACTAAAAGTGAAGAGATGGAAAAAGATATTCCATGTAAATGGAAACCAAAAATGAGCAAGAGTATCTATTTTTATATTGGATAAAACAGACTTCTAACCCAAAACCATTAAAAGAGAGAAAGAATGTCATTATATAAAGATAAAATGGATCTATCCAGTTAGAAGACATAAGTATCATAAATATGTATACACCCAACATTGGAGCACCTAAATATGTAAAGCAATGGAAAGAGATAGACACTAATATGATAATAGTGGGTGACCTGAACACCCCTTTCTCAGTGTTGGACAGATCTTCCAGGAAATAAATCAACGAAGCAACATAGGATTTCAACTATACCCTAGACCAATTGGACCTGACAGTATTCTGCCAGAAATCTCTTCCAACTAGAGAATAGACATTCTTCTCATCAGCATACGGAACATTCTCCAGGATAGACCACATACTAGGTCACAAATCAACATTCAGCAAATTTTAAAAAACTAAAATTATTCCAAGTATCTTATTAGACCACAATGGATTAAAATTGGAAATCAAAAAAAAAGCAAAACTCTGGAAACTGTGCAAGTGCATGGAAACTAAACAATGACTACTAAATGACATATGGGTCCAAAAAGAAATTAAACAGGAAATCAAAAAAATTTTGAAACTAATGAAAATAAAGATGCATTATGCCAAAACCTGTGGGATACTGCAAAAGCAGTACTAAGTGGAAAGTTTATTGCAATAAACACTTACAAGAAAATAATGGAAATACTTCAGATAAATGACCTAACACTACACCTCAAAGAATTAGAAAAACAAGAGCAATCCAATCCTAAAACTAGTAGACAAAAAGAAATAATTAATGTCAGGACAGAACTAAATGAAATAGAGACCCAAAAAACAACACAAAAGATTAATGAAATAAAAACTTGGTTTTTTGGAAAGATAAAATAGACAAGCCATGACCTAGGTTAACAAGAAAAAGAAAAGACAAGACCCAAATAACAAAAATCAGAAGTGAAAAGGGAGACATTACAACCAATACAACAGAAATATGAAGAATCATTGCAGATTATTATAAACAACCTTATGCCAACAAATTTGAAAACCTGGAAGAAATGGATAAATTTCTAGACACATACAAACTACAAAGAGTGACAACCAAGAAGAAATAGAAAACCTGAACAGACCAATAACAAGCAATGAGATGGAAGCAGTAATGAGCAGTTTCCTAACAAAGAAAAGCCCAGACTAGATGGATTTACAGCTGATTTTTATCAAACTTTTAAAGAAGAATTAATACCAGCACTGTTCAAACCTCTCCAAAAAAGTGAAACAGAAGCCATTCTCCCAAACTCATCTTATGAGGTCACCATCACCCTGATACAAAAACCTGATAAAGATATAACAAATAAAGAAAATTACAGGCCAATATTATTGATGAACATAGGTGCAAAAATCTTCAGCAAACTATTAGCAATCAGAATACCGCAACAAAACACAATTATACACTATGATCTAGTGGGATTCATCCCAGGAATGCAAGGATGGTTCAACGTATGCAAGTCAATAAATGTGGCACACTACATCAACAAATCAAGAACAAAAACCATATGATTATCTCTATAGATGCAGAAAAAGCATTTGACTGAATTCAACATCCTTCCTGATAAAGACTCTTAAAAAAGTTGGTATAGTGCCGGCCCGGTGGCGCACTGGATAGTGCGCCGCTTGGGAAGCGCGGCGGCGCTCCCGCCTGAGGGTTCGGATCCCACATACAGACCGGTTCCCGCTCACTGGCTGAGTGAGGCGCGGGGGCAACACCGAGGGTTGTGATCCCGTTGCCGGTCCCCGGTCCGGTACGGGGGCAACACCGAGGGTTGCGATCCATTGCCGGACATGGAAAAAGACAAAAAGACAAAAAAAAAAAAGTTGGTATAGAAGGAAATTATCTCAACATGGTAAAACCCATTTATGACAAACCAATTGCCAACATCATCTTGAATGGGGAACAGTTGAAAGCCTTTTTGTTAAGAACAGGTCTAAGACAAGGATGCTCACTCTCAGCACTCCTATTTAAAAAAGTATTGGAAGTACTATCCAGAGCAATCAGGCAAGAGAAAGAAATAAAGGGCTTACAGATTGGAAAAGATGAAGTCAAACTGTCCTTGTTTGTAGATGACAAACATTTTTCTCTATATAGAGAAAAACCTAAAGACTCTACCATAAAACTCTTAGAGCTGATTAACAATTTCAATAATGTTGCAGGATACAAAATCAACACCCCAAATCAGTAGCGTTTTTATACTCCAGCAACAAACTAGCAGAAAAGAAATCAAGAAAGCAAGCCCATTTAAAATAGTCACCAAAGAAATGAAATATCTAGGAATCAATTTAACCAAGGAGATGAAAGATCTGTACAATGAGAACTACAAATTAATGAGGACACAAAAAGTTGGAAAGACATACCATGCTCTTGGATTGAAACAATTAACATCCTGAAAATGTCCATTCTACCCAAAGCAATCTACAGATTCAATGCAATCCCCATCAAAATACCAATGACATTCTTCACAGAAATAGAAAAAACAACTTAACACTCATATAGAACAACAAAAGACTCTGAATAGCCAAAGGAATTCTTAGCAAGAAAGAATAAAGATGGAGGCATAACACTACCTGACTTCAAATTATATTACAAAGTTATTGTAACCAAAAGAGTATGGTACTGGCATAAAAAAAGGCACTCAGATCAATAAAAGGAATAGAACACCTGGGAATCACCCCACATACTAACAGCCAACTGATCTTTGACAAGAACAACAAGAACATATATTGGGGAAAAGACCCAAAACCATAAAATTACTAAAGGAAAGCTTAGGGGAAACACTCCACGAAGTAGGACCGGGCAAAGACTTTATGACTAAGACTCCAAGAGCACAAACAATGTGCTCAAAAATGAGATCATATCAAGCTAAAAAGCTTCTGCACAGCAAAGGAAACAGTCAATAGAGTGGAAAGACAACCTACTGAATGGGAAAAATATTTGCAAACTGTGCATCTGGCAAGAGATTAACCTCCAGAATATATGAAGAGCATAGAGTTCTGATAGAGATGAACTTGTATCATTCTTAAGTGTGCACTTGTTTGGAAAGAGTCTATTTTCAACCTTAGATTTGAATGTCTCTTCTGCATCAGTCATTAATTTATAATTTCAAGTGTGGAGTTGCAATGCTAAATTAAAACGGGAGTATTCCCTGTTCTCCAGTACACAAAGGAGTAAATCTCATCACAAATTGGAAGGTCTGTATGAAGGATACTACCAGTAAAGTAAGAAAGAATATTATTGGGGAAGAGGACAGAAATAAAATATTTCACATACATACACTTTACTTATTCTTTATAGCAATGAATATGAAATAGATATAATTATTATTCTCAGTAGAATGAAAGCATCATTGAGCCATGCTCTTTCTTTTCTGTCAGGAATCACAGAATCTTAGAGAGGTGTCTCGCACCTCACAGCTATTTAAATGTTTGTAAATGAGGGTTAAAATGAATTAAAAATGAAATGAAGAGGGCCGGCCCGGTGGCGCACTGGAGAGTGCGCTGCTTTGGAGCGCGGCAGCGCTCGCTCATTGGTTGAGCGAGGTGCGGGTGCAACACCTAGGGTTGCGATCCCATTGCTGGTCCCAGTCCGGTATGGGTCTGACACTGAGGGTTGCGATCCGTTGCCGGTCACGAAAAAAAAAAGACAAAAAGGAAAAAAAAAATGAAATGAAGAAATGAAAGGAGAAATGGTTGAAAAGTAAATTTAATTTAAGATTCTGTAACTGAAGCTTAGAGAGGTAAAGTGACTTTTCTGAGGTCATCACACGATTTTCTTCTAAGTTTGTTTCTTATTTTTTTCTTTCAAAAAATGAATTTTGAAAAATTAATTTTTAATAAGATATAGTAACAAGGTCAAGATTTTTGTGAAGAATTAAAATGAACAAACAAAAATATGTTATTAACTAATATTTTTTTTTTCATTTTTACTACAGAGAGTAAACCTTTATTAAATTAAATGCATATTTTTCACATCTGTATGAGGGAATTTTTAAAAGTTCATGGAAAAGTAGAATTAAAAGATAATATGAATCTTTCCATGAACTTTTTTACATACCCTCATATATAATTTTTCTTGTGTGCATGTACTAAAGTTAACATAAATTAAATGATCTTAGATAAAAAGAAGTACATTAATAATATTAATTATTATTAATATATAATATTTAATAATTATTATTAAATATTAATTGTTTTGTTAATTTATGATTTTGTCACACAGAGTAACTTAGTTAAAACTAATCCTCTGCTAGTGGTCACTTTAAATGTTTTAAGTATGTTTTATTAACTAAAATATTAATAATATACATTAAGAATTAGGGCAAATACTTGTCATAAATAAATCCATATATTCTTACTAGATTTGAATTTACATTGGAAAGATCCAGATTAAGTTTAATAGTACTGCTTTAATAAATGGGCATGAATACTTAATTTATTTTGCATGTGTCTTAAGAGACTAGCTAAGCTCACCAAAGTTTACATAGTACAGCTAACATCTTTATGAGTTAATCATATTTTAAGCATTTCCCTTGTTCTTTTTCACTTCATTCTAAAAACTATCCTAAATTATTACCATCAGTTTACAAATAAGGAAACAACAGAAAAACAACTAGACCAATTTACAAAGGTGGCAAGTAGCAGATGCAGTATTCAAATTCATGTAGTCTCACTTTAGAGTCCCTATTCTACAGGAATGCCAACATGGTTTTTCGTTTTACACTATTGTATCTTCAGTTAATTTAGATAACTTCTGATTGATCTTTTACCTTAGTATGGGCTTTGATAACAGGTGATTTAGTGCATATTCTCTGGCATAAGTATTTTATTTATGAAACTGTTTGGTACAGGTGAATAGTTCCATTTATTGTTAACAGATCTTGAAATTTGATTCACCTGTAGTTATATTGCAAGTAACTTTTTTTTTCTTTTTGCTTATCAACATAGGAAAAAATCAGTATGTTTTTAGGTAAAATAGGCTTTCAAGTCAAAATATCTTCAGTTTCAATTAAAGCTTCATTTCTAGAAAGCTTCATTAGCCTAGAAAAGTCAGTTTTTCTGACCCTGAGATTTCTTATCTATAAACATAGAGATAATACTTACTGCATACTTTTGCTGAAAGAAATTATGAAAATATAGGATAAGAAAGGATTTATAAAAAATTTTGTCACAGAGGGCCGGCCCAGTGGCGCACTGCTACAGTGCACCGCTTGGGAGCACGGCGGCGCTACCGCCGAGGGTTGGGATCCCACATACAGACCGGTTCCCGCTCACTGGCTGAGCAAGGGGTGGACGCAGCACCGAGGGTTGTGATCCCACTGCCGGTCCCGGTCCGGTACGGGCGCGACACTGAGGGTTGTGGTCCATTGCTGGACACGAAAAAAGACAAAAAAGGAAAAAAAAAAATTTTGTCACAGAGAAGACATAAAAAGAAGCTAATTGTATAAATAAGGCACCTCTATTACATTATTTATATTATATTAGAATTAATAATGACTCTCAAATCCTTTGGCCAAGATTATTATATTAAATAAATTCTGAAATAAATAGTAAAATGCAGCTGTTCATGTTTCATATTTTACATTTTCTCTTTGCAATTCTTATGAAAATATATCAAGTAAATCAAATGTAGTATAAGTCAAGAAAATTGGAACATTGATGAACAACTTGACAGCAATCATAAAGAATTTAAAAAAAAAAGGAAGAGGGATAATAATGAAAGCACTGAGGCAGAATGCAATCCACCCAGGTTGAGAAGTCTGATCTATCCAACTCTCTGATTTATGAGTTACAATCAAGGAAATCCAGTACTGTTTCAATCCTGCCCACATCTCTCCCCTTACCCCATATATTCTCTATCAGTCTCCTTAGTTTCTCCAAAAATGTATTTTCTGGAACACTTTTTGGAGATACTAAGGTGACTCATTGGAAAAAGAAAATGTCCCAGTGTAAATAAAGGTACGGAATTGTATATGAGGGTCCTAAACACTTTAACTAAAACTTTTGGGGGTAATATAAGTTAGTTGGAATTAAGATTATTTTCCTTTGATGTTTTTTTCTTATTTATTTATTTATTTGTTTGTTTCATTTTTATATTTATTGGTACATATTTGTGGGGTGCAGTTCATATGTCATATGTGAGGTAATTCCCTCCACACTATGTATGAACATTCATAATTATTATTGTGAAATTTTAACAAAAAAGGCCTTAGGTCACCTCCTATCAGTTTAGGGCAGGTCTTACTACCAAATCAGTTATGACAAAACCATTTTGAATTTGGGGATTTCCCCTTTGAAATTGTAGCTAATGGAATGTGGACTTGTTTATATTCCTTCCCTTTGAAAGCCAAGATGCAAGCTCATATATTAAATCTCTAAACATTACTGCAGTATAAGAAATTATTTAATTTTACTTGGCTCTGTTGTATGTAACATTTAATATCCCTTCATTTATTCCACCAAATATTGACTTATGTATCAGGCTTCATGCCAGCAAGAGCAATTTAAGAGTTGATAAGACAGATGATGTTCCTGCCTTCATGAAACCAATAGTTTAGAATAAACAAAATTTACTAGGATACAATCATATGAATAATATGACAATCCCTATTGCAGTGACAGATGCAAAGCCAAAGGAGGATCAGAGAAAGTTTAGTCAGGTACTTATCCAAGACTGAGAGGGAAGGGAAGGCTTCATTGATAAAGTGGTATTTAAGAAAGGATAGAAAGGATTGTGAGATACTCTACGAGGAGGAAAGCAGGTAGCAGACTAAGGAAGAAGGGAAAGCCTGCTGTGAGCAGAGCTGGAACATCAGCAGGAGATCAGATTGTGTCAGGCCTTGTGAACCACATTGTGAATTTGGGCCTTTATCCTACCAACAATGAATAGCCACTGAGGGATTTCAAAACAGAACATCACGTGTAGACTTGAATTAAAAATATTACTAGTATTTTAGCCAGGAAAATATATGAGAGTGGGAGATGAGTTAATGGACAATTTTGAGAAATATTGCCTTATCAGAAACTATTTGGGAAACTGATTTTGGCATGGCATTTCACAGCAAGGAAGCACAGCTAGTTGGTTCTTAACACTGAGCATTAAAATTGGAAACATAAATTTTGTGTCTGACAAAAGTTATTGTAAATACAGGCACACATTAGAGGTAGAGATGGAAGCAGGCATAAGTCAAAGGGCAAAGGACTGACTAACACTAGGGCATTTCAAAAACGTTCATGGAAAATTTTATATTATCTTTTAACTGTATTTCTCCACAAACTTTTTGAAGTACTCTCGAATGCAAGGAACCTTAAATGTTGACAAGAAACAGACAAACCATTAAATAAATGGACAATAGATTAAATATATTTTTGCTGGCAAATACATATTAAATAGTGCTCAAATATGAGAGTTGCCAAGAAAATACAAATTTTTAAACTCAATTTGTTACTACAATGTTGTGTTATAGTTTTTAATATGATAATAATGGTCAACTCTTACTATAAAATGGAAATTAGCTTAGTGAGAATGTGCATAATCATTTGCTTAAGTCTCATATTTGTGTTCAAAAATACTGCAAACCTGAAGTTTAAGAGAAAATGGCAAAATCTGTTAGCCCTATTCCCTGGGATAAGTTTGAGGAAGACAAATAGTAATGGTGAATCAGAAAATAACAATAAAAACTTTCTACAACAAACATTCCAGAAAAGTTCAGAACATGTAATATTAGTGGTTCACCATGAAACACATACTCTTGCTAGAAACTAAGGTGTTAATCTATTAGTGTAGGATTTTGATTATCAAACTTATGAGACAGGTACATGCAAATGGCAGTCAACAAGGTAACATTGAAACTTGTCCCATGAAGGAGTGTTGCATTTTATTACATGATTTTTCTGCATCTATTGAGATGATCATATGATTTTTGTCCTTCATTTTGTTGATGTGTTGTATCACATTTCTTGGCTTGCATATGTTGAACCATCTTTGCATCCTTTGGATGAATCCCACTTTTTTGTGGTGTATAATTTTTTTGATGTGTTGTTGAGTTCAATTCAATAGTATTTTGTTGATAATTCTGCATCTATGTTTACCAGGGATAGTGGCCTGTGATTCTGAGATAAGAGTGATGCTGGCCTATTGAGATAAGGGTGATGCTGGCCTAATAGAATGAATTTAGGAGGACACCCTCTACTTCAATTTTTTGGAATAGTTAGCAAAGAATTCGTATTAATTCTTCTTTAAAAGTTTGATAGAATTCAGCAAAGTCATCCAATTACGGGCTTTCTTTGTTGGGAAATTGCTGATTACTGATTCAATCTTGTTACTCGTTATTTGTCTGCTCAGGTTTTCAATTTCTCATATGTCAGTCTTGGTAGTTTGTATGTGTCCAGAAATTTATTCATTTCCTCCTGGTTTTTTTGATTTGTTTGTGTACAGTTGGTCATAATTTTCTCTAAAGATTCTTTGTATTTTTGTGGTATCAGTACTAATGTCTCTGTTTCATTTGTGATTTTCATTATTTGGGTCTTCTCTTTTTTTTCTTAGTCTAGCTACTGGTTTGGCAATTTTGCTTATCTTCTCAAGAAACTAACTTCATTTTGTTATCTTTTGCACTTTACTTTTGGCTTCTATTTAATTTAGTTTTGCTCTGATCTTTATTTGTTGCTTTTTGTCTTCTAATTTGGGGATTGGATTGTTCTTTCTTTTCTAGTTCCTGCATGTGCAGCATTAGCTTGTTTATTTGAAATATTTCTACTTTTTTGATGTAAGTGCTTATTGTAATAAACTTTCCTGTTAGTACTGCTTTTTCAATATCCCATAGGTTTGGGGATGTTGTGCTTTTATTTTTGCTTGTTTCAAGAAATTTTTTTTGATTTCCTGATTAATTTCTTCTTTGATCCATTGGTGATTTAGGAGCATGTTGTTTAATTTCCATGTATTTATCCTTTCATGATAAGAAATCTAAATAAATCAGATATAGAATTAAACTATTTCAACAGAATAAAGGTCTTATACAATAAACCCACCGCTAACATACCGACTGAGGGAAATTTGCAAGCTTTTCTTCTAAAAACAGGAACAGGAGAAGGATGCCCACTCTCACCACTCTTATTTAACATAGTATTGGAAGATCTAGCTACAGCAATTGGGCAAGAGAAAAAGAACAAAGGGCACCCAAATTGGAAAAGAGGAAGTCAAATTTTCTCTGTTTGCAGATGGCATCATCTTATTTACAGAAAAACCTAAAGACTCCGCCAAAAATCTCTTAGAACTGATAAACGGATTTGGTAAAGTTTCAGGATAGAAAATCAACATATAAAATTGATAGTGTTTTTATAAAGCAACAATGAAGTAGATGAAAAAAAAAGTAAAGAAAATAATCCCATTTACTATAGCTACCAAAAAAAAATAATAATAAAATACCTAGGAATTAATATAATCAAGGAGGTTAAATAGCTCTACAATGAAAACTACAAACCACTAATGAAAGAAATTAAAGAAGACACACAAAAGGGAAAGACATTCCATCTTCGTGGATTAGAAGAATTAATATTGTCAAAATAACCATACTACCCAAAGCAATCTACAGACACAATGCAATCCCTATCAAAATACTAATGACATTTTCACACAGAAACAGAAAAAACAATTCTAAAATTCCTCTGGAACCACAAAAGAACATAAATACAAAAAGCAATGTTGAGAAAAAAGAAATGAAGCCTGGAGATGTAACACTATCTGACATCAACATATACCACAAAGTTATAGTCATGAAAACAGCATGGTACTGAATCAAGAAGAGACATGTGGACCAATGAAACAGAATAGAGAACCCCAAAATAAATCTGCATATCTACAGCCAACTGATCTTTCACAAATGTGCCAAGAGCATACTCTGGGGAAAGGACAGCCTGCTCAATAAATGGTCCTGGGAAAACTGGATATCCATACACAAAAGAAAGCAACTAAGCCCAAATCTCTCACCATACACAAAAATTAACTCAAAATGGAATAAAGACTTAAATGTAAGACTTTAAACTATAAGATTACTAGAAGAAAATATGGGGACACACTCCAGGACTTTGGTCTGGACAAAAATTGTATGAAGAAGATGTCTAAAGCACTTCAAACTAAAAATCTTCTTCTGCACAGTAAAAGAAACAATCAACAGAGTGAAGAGTCAAACAGCAGAATGGGATTAAATATTTTCAAACTCTTACTCTTCATCTCACAAGGGATTAATATCCAGAAAATACAATGAACTTAAACAACTCAAAAGCCAAATAATAATAATAATAATAATAATAATAATAATAATAATAATAATAATAATAATAATAATAATAATAATAATAATAAATAATTTGATTAAAAATGGGCAAATGACTTGAATAGATATTTCTCAAAAGAAGGCATACAAATGGCCGACAGGTATATACAAAACATGTTCAACATCAATAATCATCAGGGAAATGCAAATCAATTTTCTCACCCCAATTGGAAGAGCTATTATCAAGAACACAAAAAATAACAAATGCTGGGGAAGATGCTGAGAAAAGGGAACTCTTATACACTGTTGGTAGAAATGTAAATAGGTACAGCCATTATGGAAAATAGTATTGAGGTTCCTCATAAGCTGATAATAGAATTACTGTATGACCCAGCAATCCCACTGCTGGGTATTTATGCATAGGAAAGGAAATTAGCACACTGAAGAGACATCTGCAACCCCATGTTTTTTGTAGCACTATTCACAATAGCCAAGAGATGGAATCAACCTACGTGCTCATCAACAGATGAATGGATAAAGAGAATGAAGTATGTTTACACAATGGAATGCTAAACAGCCATGAAAAAGAATGAAATTCTGTCATTTACCACAACATAGATAAACCTGGAAGACAGTATGCTAAGTGAAATAAGTCCGGTAGAGAAAGGTAAACACCATATATTCTCACCCATATGTGAGGGCTAAAAAAGTAATAGGAAGTTGAATTTTTATGTAGAGAGTAGAACTGTGGTTACTAGAGACTGGGAAGGGGAGAGGAGAGGGGAAAGGGGGGATAGGAAGAGCATGCGTAATGAACACAAAATTAAAACTAGATAGGAAAAATAAATTCTATTGATATACAGTAGTGCTAGGCATCTATAATTAACAATGATTTATTGCACATTCTCAAATGGCTAGAAGAGAGGATATCAAATGTTCTCATCACAAAGAAATGATAAAGGTTGCTATGGTGAATATGCTAAGTATCCTGTTTTGATCATCACACATTGTATACATGTATTAAAATAAAACTCTGCACCTTATAAATCTGTGCAATCAACACATTTCCATTAAAATATAAATTCTTTAAAGAAAGGAAAAAAATTCCAGTGAGGAGCTCTATGGTCCCCCATTTCAGTGAAATCACAATGCAGAGAGACATAATCACAGAAATAAGTTCAATATAACAAACTTTAAGTAGTCTGTATTCTCATGAAAAAATTTAGTATTATCAACATTTTTGATAAAATATTTAAAAAGGGAAGGTAAGAGAGTTTTTGTTTGTCTTGTATTTCAAAAGCAGCACAGTTTCTTTTATTCCTTTGTTCAAGGAACATCAATATAAACAGCACATTAATTCAGACCTTCAGAACACATATCAAGAAATGTGTGTGTATATACATATAAATATAACCTGATGAATTCTGTTTACTTGTCACATGGGATCATCTATACAAGTTTCCTGATAGTATTATATGTCAGGAGCTTTATAGTGGTGTGCAGCCTTGGACTGAAAAAGGGTAGTTACGTTACACTCGCTGTTACTTCAATCTAAAAAATTGTAGGATTGAATGCTCTGTGAGTATACACCACACATAGGAAATAATATTATTATTTTTACTTTTGTTTAAACTCTTTATTTGTTTATTTTGGGGGAGAGGATTTATTTACTTATTTATTTTATTCTTATTTTTTATTGCTTATGAATATTCATGGGGTACAGAGCAAATTGTCACCACTTGTGCTGAAGATGTGATGGCCAGATCCACACTGGCAGCATGCCCATTTTCACAAATTGTGATTATACCCCCTACCCCCCACCCAATTATCCCTGATCTCTCTTCCCATCCCCGTTTCCCCACTCCACTTTGTATCCCTAGGTATATTCTCTCCCTCTACAAGTCCAACACCCCACTGTGGTCTGTCTTTCCTTCCTTCTTTCTGTCTTAGCTTCCACATATGAGTGAGCACATGCGGTATTTATCCCTCTGTGCTTTGCTTATTTCACTCAACATAAGTTTCTCCAAGCTCATCCATGTTGTTGCAAATGGGAGAATTTCATTCTTTTTTATGGCGGAGTAGTATTCCATGGTGTATATATAATACATTTTCCTTATCCAATCGTCCAGTGATGGACATGTAGGTTGGTTATATATCTTGGCTATTGTGAACAGAGCTGTGATGAACATGGGAGTGGAGGTATCCCTTCCAGGTGATGATTTATATTATTTTGGGTACATACCCAGAAGTGGGACTGCTGGGTCATATGGAAGATCTATCTGTAGTTGCTTGAGAAACCCCCATACTAATTTCCATAGTGGTTGTACTAATTTATAGTCCCACCAACAGTGCAGGAGCATTCCCTTCTCTTCACACCCTTGCCAGCATTTGTTATTCACCATCTTTTTGATTATAGCCAGTCTAACTGGGGTGAGATAATATCTCAATGTGGTTTTTTATTTGCATTTCCCTGATGACTAGGGATGTTGAGCATATTTTCATGTACCTGTTGGCCATTTGTGTGTCTTCCTTTGAAAAATGTCTATTCAGATCCTTTGCCCATTTTTAAATTGGGTTATTTGTTTTTATTACTGTGTAATTACTTGAGTTCCTTGTATATTATGGATATTAATCCCTTTTCAGATGCATAGTTAGCAAAAATTTTCCCCCACTCTGTAGGTTGTCCATAGTGGTTGTACTAATTTACAGTCCCACCAACAGTGTAGGAGCATTCCCTTCTCTTCACATCCTCTTCAGCATTTGTTGTTCTCTGTCTTTTTGATTATAGCCATTCTGACTGGGATGAGATGATATCTCAGTGTGGTTTTAATTTGCATTTCCCTGATGACTAGTGATGTTGAGCATTTTTTCATGTACCTGTTGGCCATTTGTATGTCTTCCTTTGAAAAATGTGTATTCAGTTCCTTTGCCCATTTTTTAATTGGGTTATTTGGTTTTTTACTGTGTAATTGCTTGAGTTCTTAATGTATTATGGATATTAATCCCTTGCCAGATGCATAGTTAGCAATAATTTTCTCCCACTCTGTAGGTTGTTGTTTCACTCTGTTGATTGTTTCCTTTGCTGTGCAGAAGCTTTTTAGTTTGATATAGTCCCATTTGTTTATTTTTTCTTCTGTTGCTTGTGCTTTCAGGCTCACGTTCATAAATTTTGTGTCCAGACCTAGTTCCTGAAGTGTTTCACATATATTTTCCCTTAGTAATTTTACAGTCTTATACTTAAGTCTTTAATCCATTCTGAGTTGATTTTAGTATATGGTGAGAAGTGCATGTCTAGTTTCATTCTTCTGCATATAGATATCCAATTTTCCTAGCACCACTTATTGAAGAGGCAGTCTTTTTCCCAATGTATGTTTTTTTTTTCCCCTTTGTCAAATATCAGATGGCTGTAAGCCTGAGGGGTGATTTCTGGGTTTTCTATTCTGCTCCATTGGTCTGAGTGTCTATTTCTATGCCAGTACCATGCCATTTTGGTTACTTTAGCTTTGTAGTATAATTTAAAGCCAGGTAGTGTTATGAGTCTGGCTTTATTTTTTCTGCTCAGGATTGCTTTGGCTGTTAGGGGTGTTTTGTTGTTCCATATGAATGTTGTGAATGTTTTTTCCATTTCTGTGAAGTATGTCATTGGTATTTTGATGTGGATTGCATTCAATCTGTAGATTACTTTGGGTAGTATAGACATTTTCACAGTGTTAGTTCTCCCAATCCAAGAGCATGGTATGTCGTATGTCTGTTCATCTCTTTGTGTCTTCTTTAATTTCTTTCAATAGTGGTTTGTAGTTCTCATTGTAGAGATCTTTCACCTCCTTGGTTAAATTGACTCCTAGGTATTTTATTTTTTTGTGTGACTGTGGTAAATGGGCTTACTTTCTTGATTTTTCTTTCTTTTAGCTAATTATTGGAGAATATAAGTACAACTGATTTGGGGGCATTTATTTTGTATCCTGCAACTTTATTGAAATTATTAACCAGCTCTAGAAATTTTTTTGACAGAGTCTTTAGACTTTTCTCTATATTTAAACTCTTTAAAGTCATTAAGTGTTGCATAACTGTGTCCCAAGAAAGCCTGAAAGCAAGGTTGTTAATTTACTCCACCTTCTTTTCCTGTAATATATAAATTAAAAGTCTTTCTTATTGATAGTAACTGGAGTAAACTAAACAATAGTTTCCTTGACCAGTGCTATTGATTTCAAATATTAATTCATCATAATGTTAGAATGGTATCATAGACATATTCTCTGAATAAAATTAAATTTAAATCAACTATGATTCAAGTTTTATTTTGTGTATAAATCTGTTTTTTTAAATCTGTATTCACAAATATCTAAAAATTTAACCCATAATACATAAACATAAAGTTTTAAATTTTATTTTATTTGAAGGCCAATTTCTGGAGACCTAAAATCATTAAAAATAATTGTGTGTGAAAATTACAAATCAATAATCAAAATTACACATTGGAAGAAAAATGTTGTGAATAGATGGACTGAGAAAAATACTGTTAAGTAAATGAGATTTATTTTAATTCTGACCCTGATTTGTGGTCTGGAGATGGGCATATCATTTGGAGTCTTCTTGGCTGGGTATTTCACCTGAAAATAAATGTCATCATAATACCACATAATGATATTACAAGGTTTAATGATAGTACTTGTAAACTATTTGAGTGCTTACAAGTAAAATGCTGTATTAATCCACAAATTTTTCCTGAAGGCTTGAATTTGACAATAAAGTAATAAATTTTATTTTCATATTTTTACATCTATTTTAAAGTGCCATGTTCTTAAAACACAAGAACCCAAACCAATTTCTTGTAAGAAGTATAGCTATCAATCCTTTATATAGTATATCAGCATTAAAATTTTTCAGCATGATATTTATTACTACTAATAATGTATAGCACTTTCAAAGTAAGCAAAGAAAACAAGAATATAATAAACCTGAATATTATATTAGTAAATTATTTGTTAACTAAGAATAATTAATTTTATAAATCAGTGGCTTTAGTTTCATATCAGTAAATCCTTTGAAGATAAAATTTATTTTTGGTGTGAAGACCCATAGCGAGGTGCTGATTAGTGAATGATTAGATCCACGAGTTTGTCTCAGAAGGAACATAAAAAAAATAGTAATCTATACATAACAATACGAGTTGTCCTTTCTTCTATTTTTAAGTTCTTCATCTCGTTCACATAAATTTTTAAAAAAATTTCAACCTCTGGAGTTTACACTCTATGGGTGATGTTGCTGATTGAAAACCTGTATTTTTCCTTTTCCTTAGTACAGGAGAATTAGTACTGCACACACATTCTAAAATTCAGTAAGAAAGTTTGCTAAAAAAAGGAGTAATTTCAGCTACCAGTGGTGAAAGTCAAAGCTTTAGATTACTTTAATTTTAATATTCCAAGATCTTGAGAAATGTCTTATTTTAATGGCATGCCTAAGTCAAGCCAATGAGTATGTTTCATTACATGTGCTGNAAAAAAAAAAAAAAAAAAAAAAAATGGAAACTATGGCAATTCATTCGTGTATTGATGCCCTCAGAGTAAAGTTGTCTTCTCTTTCGGCATTTTGGGTGCTCTGTACATAATGATGGCTGGTTTTCCACCAACAAGTCTTGCTAAGGTAACCTGTACCTGTCAAAAGGCTTATTTACAAAGACAGAACATCTAAGTAGATTTCTGTTCTTTTATTTTTAATCATATGTGAAAAAAGAAAACCACAAGTTCTTAGAAAAATCCAATGCATAAGATTAAAAACAAACTAAATCAAAAAGAAAAAAGTTAATGCTGAGAGAAGCAAGACTATATTATTGAGCAAAATATGACCTTAAATAAACTGATTAACGTCCTCAGAAAGATTGAAAAAGATAGACCTATGAAGAGCATGTTATAAAAACATTAACAGCGGGAAGACTTTGAAAAGCTCTTAAAACGTAAACAGTGTTAAAAGAAATGCTGAGGAAATCTTCCAAAATAAGAAGCAGCAGTCATGAAAAATTTGTGAGGAAGAATAAAATACATAAAAGTTTACTTCCAGGTATCAAATATCCAAATAATAAAAATTGTAAAAAGAGGAAATAGAATTAAAAAGGGAAAATAATGCTTAAATTAATAAAAGAAGAAAATAAGCTAAAGACAGAAACTTTTAGTTAAAAGAGCCCAACAAATTGCAAGGAAGATGAGTGAGTAGTGACTCAAAACATCAAATCATAGTTAGGATTCCAAGAAGGAGAGGTGATTCTGAATTACTTCAGTGAAACATACGGGAAAACTGCAATGACAAAAGATTCACACTGGTATTATTTTCACCAGTAAAAAATGTTTATGAGAAGATAATTGAGCAAGTTCTTCCATATCCTGAGATTAAAATGATTTTGAGCCAAGAGCCATATTCCCAGCGAAATCATTAATATCAGGAAACCAAAGATATTTTAAGGCAACCCAAATAGAAACTTAATTTCACCTGAACATTTCAAAAAACATTGCTTAAGGATATACCTAAACAAAATTAGCTTGAAAAATTAAGACTGATATCTGCATAAAGCGATCTCTCATTTAAAACTTCCATATTATCTGAAATTACCTTTACTACATAAACTAGGCTGTTAACTAATAATCTTATGAAAAAATATGTTTTACACAGAATTTGCTTTCTGTGAAGCAAAAGGCATTTTAAAATACCTGTGGTTATATCAGTACAAAACTAGCCATGTATTACAAGCAGAAAACATACTTGGGGTATCAGAATTTGGTCATATCAATTTGGGTTTCATCAAGGATGTAAAACCACTATGGATGATATAGCATAAGATATTTATTAGAGGGTGTAAAATTTTGAAGTTGATTAGAAAAAGAAAAAAATATGACTGTGGCTCTGTGGCTCTGTGGTAGCCTGCTGCTTTTGTAAGTGGTGGAGGGCCTGAAGTAGAACGGTGGGCTGGTACCAAGGAGGAAAAAAGAAAGCCCTGAGTGAAGCAGAAGAGAGTGAGGACAAAGTGGAATCCAAGAAGATAGAATGAGAGCTGTACCCTTCACTCACTGCCTCCAACCTCAGTGATGAGGGTGGCCTGCAGAAGGAGCAGGTGCTTTTTGCCATGTGCTACATGCAAACCTGTCCCAGGACATTGTGGAAGGAGGCAATTCAGTGGGATCTGAAGCAATTCAACCTGGCTGTGTCTTATTGCCCCAAAGGGAGATGGCAGATCAGGGTCAACAGGCCCTGGTACCCATCACTGACCTTCAGAGTGAAAGTGCTGCTGTCTCTGCTGTTCAGCTCTCACCTAACCTGGCACCACACACGGAAGGAAGGGGTAGGGGAAGGATAGTTCAGCTGTGTTAAATTGAACCAGTACACAGAGCAAACGGTCCGGACTCCTAACAAATACAGCCCTATGCTTAGTGAATTTATCTTAATAGAGGTAATAAGGCATAAGTTGCAACAATGGTAATATAAAAGAGACTGTGATATGCTAAACACACTTACAATCTTACACTCACAATGTCACGTGGCCTTAAAGATCATCAGATATTTTCTGAGTTCTGAAGAGAGAAAAACTTTTTTTATAGATTGAATTTATTTATATCCCATCTCTTTCAAATGTCAACTTGAGGCCGTTTATCAGCAACTGTCACCTTTTTTTTTTGTTTTTGAATAGCAACGACTAAAAGTAGAGTGGGATAGATTAAAATCTTCTGACTTTAATCTGACTTGTATTATGTTTTTGAGAAATTTATTTTAATATATGTTCATTACTCTGATTCCTGGAAGCCGTTGCAAGCTCATTTACAAAGGACGAAGACCAAGGACACAGACTTCACAGTGAGCCATTCATGGCAGAGAAAGGAATGCTGATTAAAAAGAGTGAGAAGACTTTCGTTTTCTCCTGCCAGTCAATGCCCAGGTGGCTCAGCCTTGAAATCAGGAAGCATGAGGATCAAATGCCTTACTGCCAATAATTGGGATGTTTGTGGACATTTAGAATATTAATTACCTGAGAGAACTATTCTTATTAGCATTTAAACATTTTTTTAACTCCTGTAATACCACTATACATTTGTTTATCTGTAACCATAAGTTTAAAATTGCTCTTTTCCTAGGCAGATTCCAAATAAAATTTCCAAATAAAATTTGGTAACTGGTTTGTTGAACAGTTTGAACTCAGTAGAGCACAAACACACAGGCAGATTCCAAATAAAATTTGGTAACTGGTTTGTTGAACAGTTTGAACTCAGTAGAGCACAAACACAAAAATCAATTAGCATATTCTAAGTGACTGTTAAGTGCCAAGCTCCATAGGAGGCACCTCAAGTTATACGAAAATGAATTAGGCGTGACCCCAGTCTCAGAAAATTTAGCTTACTAGAGGAAATAAGGCAATAGTGGCAACAATTGCAATATAAAATAGACAGTGATATGTCACAAGGTTGTTAGAATCTTATGTTCAGGCTATCATATGTCTTTAAAGATCATCAGCTTTTCAAAAGTGTAATCTTAAAGGAGGTGTTAGTGTAGCTAAGTAAATTTAACAGTCCATGTATTGATAGTATCTTTAAACCAAATAACCTGGACAGATTTAATTAATATTTTTTTCTGGTCATCAAAAGGAGTCAAGACTATTAAGTGTAATATCAACTAATAGTGGGTCAATACTTGCTATCTTTAATATAGTAGTTGGCATTAATATTTTAATGAAAAGTTTTGTTTTAATAAAATTCAATATATTTAAACTATGTATAAGGTAGTTTGTTTACATATAATCTGTTTTGTATGTATCACATTTTACAATGCCATTGAAATCTTTAATAGATTTCCCCCAAATTGTAACTTTTCTGAATGACTTTTTATTTTCAGTGATTTAAATTATGTTGTGATATCAATGTGCTTTAAAGGGCATGAGCTGGTGAACCACTCATCTTTAGAGAATACTATAAAGCAACTACTCTTTTAGCAATTCAATTATGTAAAATATGTGGTCAAATTATAGTTTTAATCATCCTTTTTATTTTGTACTCTACTTCAACTTATCTGTCTAAAAAAAGAATTACATATTATCATTTTGATAAGATCAACAGAATACTTTCGTAAGCTGCTATGAAGAATTCAGGGGTTAGGTATATTTTTGAAGCAGAGGTACACCTTTGGAAGTTTCTAAGGAGACGAACACTAAATTGTTAAAAGCAATAAAAACAACAGCAAAACCCAAAGTAATCTGGATCAAGTTTTAAAAACCAAATTTTACCAAAAATATCAAAATATAGTTCAATATACTATATACTTTTTTCAGAGATTTGATACAAATACAGTGGATTTTGGGATTTAAATAAATATGATGTTATCTTTCAAATTGAAAATGCCACATGTAAAAAGAATTCAATGGAAAATTTTTAACTTCCTTGCAATTTTATATTATTTTCTTTCATTTGTTAGTATATATGGACATTATTTTGATTTGTGTTTTGCATAAAAACAGCATTCTGTAATTATCTTCTGCTTTTATGTGAGGTTTTAGTTAATTTTATCAAATATCAAACAAAATGTTCAAAAATCAAATAAAGCAAAATATTTAAAAGTGCTTTCTATATAAAGAAAATGAGTATGTCAAGTAATAAAATCCTATCATTCTGGCAAAAAAAAAGTGCTTTCTATAAACCATAAAGTACTATATAATTATATACACATAAATGTATATAATGTTACATAACATTGAATACTAGTGGTTATTAGCATCTCTATGATTGCCATCAGTATCATTACATTACTTTATTCTGTATGAAGCATGATCCATTATTTGGTGTTTGATAAGTTAAAGACAGAATCCTCTAGAAAGAGATGGGCTCTGTATATTATCACAGCTGTAAATGCACTCATTCTCTGCAGATATCTAAGTGCTGTAAGTGGTGGTGATGAAAAAAAAGTGTTAAATATTGCTAAAGTTTTACATTATTTTCAGGAAGACATGGGTTTGCATTCCGGCTCTGTCACCTCGGAATTACGTGAGATTGGGAAAATTCCCCAAACTAGAATTACTAATCTGTATGTTGGTAATGCTAACACATCACTAGCAGAATTTTTGTAAGTATCACAATGATAATCCATTAATTCATCTGGCATATAGAAATGTAAAGAAAACTAGGCTCTTTTAATACTGTGTGCCATAAAGGTAATGATTATGTTCGCTATATATTTCATCCACTCTTTTAACCTAATGAAGGAATAAACAACATAATATTTTATGGAGAAAATAAGTACATGCTTAAAGTAATACTTTTGCCAATAGAGAAGTCAGGTGTGCTGGTTATCTAGAAATGTTTCTAATTAATTCTTAGGAATATGCTATGTAAAGTTTAAAAAAATAAACTTTAAAGAAATCACCATTTGTATTCACTTATGCAGCCAGTTCATGCAAGAATCAAGTGTTAGGTCCATAGATTCTAACACAAAGGACAATGTCATTTTCCTTAAATAATTTTCAAAATATTTTTTGGATAACATTTTTCAAAACTGGATAATTATATGTATTTATATAAAATATCTAAGACAGGTAAATCCATAGACAGAGAAAGCAGATTGATGGTTGCCAGGGGAGAAGGAGGAAATGGAGAGTGATTGTTTAGTGGGTACCTAATTTAGAGGGGTGGTGATTAAAATGTTTTAAAATTAGTGTTGTTGGTTGAACCACCTGTTGAATGCACTAAATGGCACTGAATTGTTCACTTTAAAATGATTAATTTTTGTTACATGTATTTCACCAGATTTAAAAACAAACAAACAAACAAAAAGCCTAGGTAACAATAATAAAACTAAAGCATAAGGGAAGAAAGAATGTTCACAAAATTTCTTAAAATAAAAAAAGAATATTTTATGTACAGGGTTCAGTGGTACATTTTAATATGTATTTTTGTCTTATAAACTCAGTGGCAGATTCTGGAGTTTCAAGAAGCTGGTAATATTTTTTTTGAAAGGTATGAAGTAAAATAATACCTAAAATAAGCTGCTGTACATTTTGACAAACATTGGTATCCCAACATTGGTATCAAAAGAGCTGAGTGGAAGACTTACAGTTTAATGATGGCCTTAACTTGGCACATCTGCTCTTAGAAAACTGATTTAAAAGCAAAAAAAAAGAAGAGAAAAAAAATCATTAGGAGGCACCTACGATGCTGTCTTAGTCAGTTCAGGCTGCTATAGCAAAGTACAAAAGACTGGGTGGCTTAAAAAAACCAGAAATTTATTTCCATAGTTCTGGAGGTCGGAAGTTCAAGATTAGGGTGCCAGCATGGTCAAATTCTAGTGAGGGCCTTCTCCCAGATTGCAAATTACTAACTTCTCCTTGTCTCCTCACATGGTCAAAAGAAAGTCAGCTCTCTAACCGGCTGTTTTGTGTAAGGACACTAATCCTAGCAAAGAGGACTCTACTATCATGACCTAATTACTTCTCAAAGGACTCACACCCAAATACTATCACGCTGGGGATTAGATTTCAACATATGAATTGGGGTGGGTGAGGACACAAACATTCAGTCCACAGAATATGCTAAAGCATAGATTAGAAAGATTGGTAAAAGAAAGATATTCACCTGGAGGTTCCCAAAGGAGGAAGTCAGAGAATGACCTAAGGTGTTTCATGTCAAAAAACACCTAATGGTACACATTTCTCAAAAGTGAGAGGCTAGAGGCTATGAGAACCAGTGTAGGGGGTGCAAAACAATAAGTCATATGAATATGCCTCTGTGGCACTGGGGAGAAGAAAGGCATTGCATTGTGACCAATGATGATGGTACCCCTTAACAGGGAGGCAAAAAACCAGTGAACCCACAAACATAAAAGTCCTTTGTCATAGGAGAGTCCTTGGTAGCTTGGAACACTGTTCTCCACATGAACCTCTAATTCACCTGTCCTTAGCCTTTGAGCAATCACAAATAAATCAATGGTGTATTTATATAAAGTTACCAAGAAAGAAAAAAAAAAAAAAAAGGAGGAAAGTAAAGGATAAATGGATGGTAGAAAAAGAACACCAAAAGGAAGGAATGCATATTACCATGGAGATGATAAAAATTGTGTCCAATTAATTGTGGAAATTAAAAAAAAAATTAATGAAGTGACTGAAGGAATTCAAAAGCAGAGTTATAAAAGTTAAGAGGAGAGATAGAAAGGTATAACAAGGAGATAAAAGGTAAGCTGAAAGAGCTCAGGCAGTAAGACTAAAAGCCAGTCTTCATGTGGAGCATTCCCCTAAACAATTTGGGGCAGTGATATTTTGGGGATCACATATGCAGAGGATAGAAAGTTTATAAACCTTAACTTTTCCAGTGTTTGTCTAGAGTATTCCATGGAGAGGTGGGGTTTTGTCAGGTCTGAAAATCATTGTTGGCATTCATATTTTGGCCCTATTTAAGCCCCTTTAGTAGCCTCTTTTTTATTTTAGGCATACATCAAGCACAATATTTCTAATATCTTTAGCAAGTCATCACACAAAGAGGGATATAAATATATCACTGAGACCCATATGATTATAGAGGCATTATACAGAGAAAGGTATAATGTGTTGTCTAGATTTTGAAATGGTTTTACTAAAATGTTTGTCTTTTAGAAATTACCATGTTGGCACAAGGCATTCAAAATGAGATTTTTGAGAACATTTTCAACCTTTCTATAAGAAATATAATTGGAGGGCACAGTGATGATTTCAGTTCTGGTTATTTGAAAAATGGATGCTTACTGTGTTTTGTACTTATCCAAATCTATGTAGCAAAGAAATGCTCACAGATGTTTTGAACATGACAGCATTTCTATGAACATTTCAGGTGCATGAAGTTCATTCTTGGAAAACTCAATTACTTTCATAAATTGACATTATAACCTTGTGTGTTCACCCAAGGATAAGATATCCCTACAAAGGTTAATATTTCTCTATTTCAACGTACTTTTAATATTTATTGTAGATTAAGAAAAAATACCTTTAATGCTTATTCCATTATGAGAAGAAATAAAAAATATCTTATCAAACAAATTATTTGGGACAGCCAGAAACTAAGAATATAATAGTATTAATTAACAGATAAAAAGCATCAAAATATACTATTGTTCTCTTTTATATTAGAAAAATAAAACAATTGAAGAGGCATTTATGCTGTTAAAGTCTAATCTTTCTCCTTCTCTATCTCACACATTTGCTATGTTTTTTCTCTGTGGAAAGACTGAAAAATAATGTGAAAGAGCAATTTGCTAGGTTGAAAGAATTAAATTGACAGGTTCTAAGAACTTAAGAGACAAATCAATGCAGAGCATCATTTCAAATCCTTTGACTAATTTGTTTTGAACTCAACTCTTCTTTGTTCCTTGACACAATTTTCCCAGCATTTTCCACTGGGAGAGGGCTATTTTATTAATAAAATTTAACTTGCACATAAACACAGAGAATGAATTCTACAAAACAGTAGTTGAAACTATTGTGGATTAGCATCATCCTAAACTCTTTTAACACAAACATACTTTTTAGGTCTGGAGTCACCTATTGACATGGGTTATCTACTTATACTATTATAAATATTTTTTCCTTATAAATACATTCCTCCTTTTTTATTTACTAATAAACATCAAACCAAAACACAGATGAAAGGCAAAATTCTTGCTCTCTAAGAGTTTATAGGACAATGGGTAAATGGTTAATTAAAAGGTGATAAAAGTTCAACTGGAACAGTGGCCAGCAAAAGATTTGGCCTTGAACCAAATCCAGCCCACTATTTGTTTTTATATAGCCCACAGGCTTAGAATGACTTTCATATTTTTAAATAGTTTAAAAATATTTAAAAGAAAAACAATTTCATAACACATGAAAATTATACAAAATTCAAATTTCATTTAATATATAAATTTTTATTTACTGAACATAGCCACACTGATGTATTATAGTATTGTCTGGCTTTTTTCATGCTATGACAACCAAGTTAAGTGGTTGAGTAATTGAACATCAGCAATAGAGACCATTGGCTAGCAACCTAAATATTTACTATCCGGCCCTTTATAGAAAAAAGTTGGCTGACTTCTGGACTAGAGGAACATTAAAGAACATGGCATTAACTTATAGCAATTCTGCAGGAGTTGTCAAAAGAGCAGAATGCAATGGTGATGTAAGCAAGATGATAGAATAGAAAGCCCTATACCTTCCTTTCCCCTATGGAGACACAGACTCAACAGCAATGTGTGGACCAATTTCCTTTGTCAGAAATCCAGAAACTTGTTAAGAGGCTCTTGCCCCAGGTGAACATAGAATTAGCCATAAAAAATCTGGCAGAAAAATTTGTGGCATTCATTGTCATTGCTCCTTCCTCCGGCATAGCACAGCAAAATAGGAAGGAAACCCAAAGCTTCCAGATTCTACCTGGGAAAGGAAAGAGAAAACATTCTCACTTTTTGGGGTGGGGAGCTGTCGGATAGACTGGTATCTGTCTTGCCTGAATCTAAGTGCTAACAGGAAGAGTGTTGGTTTGAGGACCACTGAGAGCAAAGGAAATGGCTTGGACTTGCTCAGTCGTTTGCCTTAGTCCCTCCTCCTGGCTTAGTGTAGCATAAATGACAGAAAACCCTCAATTTCTCCTAGGGAGGATAAAAGGAAACTGAAACATATGTCCAATGTTCAGACTTCTTAGGGAGCTGGTTTTATTTTATCTGAATCTGAGTGCTTGATAGGAAAGACTACTAAGTTGGGAGACACTGAGATGAAACCTGATGGTTTGGACTAGCATTCACTTACTCCCCATAGTCTTTTCTCTCAGCCCAGTGCAGAATGATCAAAATAACAAACAAACAAACAAACAAACAAAACTTTCTGGACTAGAGGAACATTAAAGAACATGGCATTAACTTATAACAATTCTGCAGGAGTTGTCAAAAGAGCAGAATGCAATGGTGATGTAAGCAAGATGATAGAATAGAAAGCCCTATACCTTCCTTTCCCCTATGGAGACACAGACTCAACGGCAATGTGTGGACCAATTTCCTTTGTCAGAAATCCAGAAACTTGTTAAGAGGCTCTTGCCCCAGGTGAACATAGAATTAGCCATATAAAATCTGGCAGAAAAATTTGTGGCATTCATTGTCATTGCTCCTTCCTCCGGCATAGCACAGCAAAATAGGAAGGAAACCCAAAGCTTCCAGATTCTACCTGGGAAAGGAAAGAGAAAACATTCTCACTTTTTGGGGTGGGGAGCTGTCGGATAGACTGGTATCTGTCTTGCCTGAATCTAAGTGCTAACAGGAAGAGTGTTGGTTTGAGGACCACTGAGAGCAAAGGAAATGGCTTGGACTTGCTCAGTCGTTTGCCTTAGTCCCTCCTCCTGGCTTAGTGTAGCATAAATGACAGAAAACCCTCAATTTCTCCTAGGGAGGATAAAAGGAAACTGAAACATATGTCCAATGTTCAGACTTCTTAGGGAGCTGGTTTTATTTTATCTGAATCTGAGTGCTTGATAGGAAAGACTACTAAGTTGGGAGACACTGAGATGAAACCTGATGGTTTGGACTAGCATTCACTTACTCCCCATAGTGTTTTCTCTCAGCCCAGTGCAGAATGATCAAAATAACAAACAAACAAACAAACAAACAAAACTATCCATTTCTACCTAGAGAGAGAAAAGTTGGAACATACATCCAAAGTTCTGGATTTTTAATGGGCTTCCCAAAAAACTGGTTCCTGTCTCACCAATTTCAGAGCAGTGATAGGACTTGGTATACTCTAGATGCCTGTCGGCCTTTGAGAGCAAAAGAGGGCTGGGTGACTTGCTGCTGCACTGGAGAACCTGTGTTAAAGCAGACAGGAGCGGGCCGGCCCGGTGGCGCACTGGATAGTGTGCCGCTTGGGAAGCGCGGCGGCGCTCCCACCCGAGGGTTCGGATCCCACATACAGACCGGTTCCCGCTCACTGGCTGAGCGAGGCGCTGGAGCAACGCCGAGGGTTGCAATCCCGTTGCCGGTCCC
>NW_007727240.1:349520-366545 GCF_000696425.1 Galeopterus variegatus
AACACTGGGGGTTGCGATCCATTGCCGGACACGGAAAAAGACAAAAAGACAAAAAAAAAAAAAAAAAAAGAAAAAAGGAGCCAGTAAAGCTTGATGGAATTTTCCTTAAAAAGGAAAGAGATAAATGGAGCATGTGTCTAATATTCCAAGTTTTCAGGAGACCACCCAAGGGACTAGTTTCTATCTTCCCAACTTGGAATGCTGATGGGATCTGGCATGCTCTAGAAGCTTGAGGGCTGCTGAGAAAAAAGAGAGCTGAATGGCTTGCAGCATCTCCAAAGAATCTGTCGTACTGCAGGCAGACAAAAGAAGGAGCAAGACACTATGAGCTCCTGAAAAGAAGAAACTGGCAAATTCTATAATTGAAAATTTATGCACACAAAGCCAGAGAAGATGTTTCCACAGAAAAGGTTTCAGAAGCCCCAAGAATCTCTAACTGGGATGATTGATGAAGATCTTTTCCTGAATAAAGCCCGTTTATAAAGACTGAGAGAAGTGGTTGTTTTTTCAGACATGTGGACCCCAACACAAAGTTACAAGACAAATGGAGAAAGAGAATATGGCCCAATCAGTGGACTAAAATAAATCTTTAGAAACCCACCCTAAATAAACAGAGTTATATAAATTACCTGACAAATAATTGAAAATATCTTTCATAAAGATGCTCAATGAGCTCTGGAAACTAAATCATGAAAAAAAAAATGAGAATATCAACAGATATAAAATATATAAAAAATTACCAAACCGAATTTTTGGAGATGAAGAATATGACAAATGAATTTAAAAATCCACTAAAGGGATTAAGTAACAGACTTGATCAAGCAGAATTGAGAATATCAACAGATATAAAATATATAAAAAATTACCAAACCGAATTTTTGGAGATGAAGATTATGACAAATGAATTTAAAAATCCACTAAAGGGATTAAGTAACAGACTTGATCAAGCAGAATAAATGATCAGCAAGCACAAAGACAAATAATTTGAAATCATTCAATCAAAGTAAAAAGAAAAAAAGTGAAGAAAGCCTAAGGAACTTATGGGGCACAATCAGGCAGAAAATGTATACATCTTGAATGTCCCAAAAGGAAAAGAGAGAAAGAAGAAAGCTTGCTCAAAGAAATAATGGTGAAAAACATCCCAAATCTGGGGATGAGAATGGGATCTATATTCAAAAAGTCCAGTGAATTTCTACTGGGATGAACTCAATGAAGTTCACATTATAATTGAATTATGAGAGTCATGGACAGAGAATCATGAAAGCAGCAAGAGAAAAGTAACTCTTCACAAACAATGAAAGCCACGTAAGACTGCTAGTGGATTTCTGAACTGAAACGTTTCAGGTCAGAAGGCAGTGGAATGATATAATCAAAGTGCTGAAAGCAAAAGCTGCCAAACTGCCTCATAAGAAATGCTAAATAGAGTCTTTCAGGTTCTCACTAAAGGATCCTAGATAGAAACATAAAAGTATGATTAAGTATAAAGCTCTCTCATAAGGGTAAATATATAGACAGTACAGAATACTATAAAACTATAACAAAGGTGTAAAAATCACTTTTAATTCTAGTATGAATTTAAAAGAAAACAGTACAAAAATATTTTAATGAATACTCAGTGTAAATAAGTGAAATTTGTGACATCAATAAACAAAAATATGTGGTTGGGAAAGTAACTGAATAAAGTTTTTGTATGAGATTAAGGGTGAGTTATCATCTTAAAACTGATTGTTATAATTATAAAATGTTTTTATGTAGGTCTTGCAGTAACCACAGAGAAAATATCTATACAGGATACACAAAAGCAATGAGAAAGAAATCAAGGTATGTTACTCCAAAAAAATCAACCAAACATAAAGGTAAACAGAAAGAGAGGAAAAAAGAGACAAAAAAGCTAAAAAGCGGACAGAAAACAATTAACAAAATGACAATACCTGGTGCTTCCCTATAAGTAATTACTTTGTTTAAATGTATTAAACTCTCCAATTAATAGACATACAGTGGATGAATTGATATATAAGAAAAAGATCAGTCTATATGCTGTCTTTAGATTTAAGAACACACAGCAGCTAAAAGTGAAAGAAAGGGAAAAGATATCCTTTGAAAATGATAAATTAAAGTGAGTAGGGCTGGCCCTATCCCAGACAGAATAGACTTTAAGTCAAAATTGTTATGAGAGACAAAGATAGATGTTATATAATGAATAAAAGGGTCAATTCGACAGGAAAATATTACAATTATAAGTATATATGCACCCAATCAAAATACCCTAATATATGAAGCAAACATTGACAGAACTGAAAAGAGAAGTAGACAGCAACATAATAATAACAAATTTTAGTTTTTCATTTTTAATAATGGATAGAACATTCAAACAGAAGATAAATAAAAAGAAGAGGACTAGAACAACTCTGTAGAACAACATTATGGACTGCTGTGGTTTGAATGTTTGTACCCTCCAAAGCTAATGTTAAAACTCAATCCCCATTATAATAGTATCAAGAGGGTAATCCACCTATGGTATTTGAAACGTAAAGCCTTTAAGAAATAATTGGATCATTAGGGCTATGCCCTCATGAATGGATTAATTCATTTATGAGTTAATGGGTTAATGATTAATGGGTTCTCATGGGAGTAGACTGGTGGCTTTATAAGGAGAGGAAGAGAACACATGGTCATGCTGTTGCCCTTTCACCATGTGATGCCCTACACCACCTGAAGACTCTACAGAGAGGCCTCACCAAGAAGAAGGCTCTCACCTGTTGCACCCCCTGAACCTTAGACTTCCCAGCCTCTCAAACTGTAAGAAATAAATTTTGTTTTTGTTATAAGTTACCAGTTTTAGGTATTCTGTTATAAGCAACAGAAAATGAACTAAGACAGACCTCACACATCATTCTACCCAGCAGACCAGAATACACATTCTTCTCAGGTGCACATGGAACATTCTCCAACATAGATCACATGTTAGGTCACAAAACTAGTCTTAACAATTTTAAGAAGATTGGTATCATACCAAGTATCTTTTCTGACCACAATGGAATAAGACTAGAAATTAATAACAGAAGAAAATTGGAAATTTTACATATATGTGTAAATTAAACACATTCTTGAACAACCAATGGGTTGAAGAGAAAGTGAGAAGGGAAATTAAACAATATCTTCAGAAATGATTGTAAAAAACACAACCTTCCAAAACTACTTATGAAATGTAGTAAAAGCTGTACAAAAAGGGAGGTTTATGGCAGTAAATACCTGTATTGAAAAAAAAATTCTCAAAAAAACAAACAAAAAGCCCAAACCTCTAACTTTGTATCTCAAGGAAAAAAAATAAAAATAGATAAAAGAGCAAACGAAGTCAAAGTTAGCAGGAGGGAGGAATTAATAAAGAATAGAACAGAAATCAATGAAATAAAGACCAGGAAAAAATAAGACTTGGTTTTGGTTTTTCAAAAGATGAGCACAATTTACAAATCATTAGTTAGATAAGAAAAAAAGAGTGATGACTCAAATAAATTAAATCAGAAATGACAGATGAGACATTAAAACTGATGCTACAAAAATGAAAAGAATTTGAAGAGACTGCTATGAACAAGTACAACAACAAATTGGATAACCAAGATAGAAATGAACAATTTCTAAGTTTAAAGACTGAATCATGAGAAAATTGAAAATCTGTTTAGACCAATAACAAGCAAAGAGATTGAGCTAGTAATAAAAGCCTCAGAATAACAACAAAATGTCCAGGACGGGATGACTTCATAGAGAATTCTACTAAAAATTGAAGGAAGAATTAATGCCAATCCCTCTCAATTTTTCCAAAAACTTGAAGAGGAGGGGACACTTTCAAACAAATGTTATGAGGCCAGCATTACCCTTACACCAAAATAAGACAAAGACCCTACAAAAAAGAAAACTACAGGGCAATACCTCTGATAAATATAAATGCATAAATTTTTAATGAAGAACCAGCAAACCTAATTCAATAGCTCATTACAAGGATCATACACCAAGACCAGGTGGTATTTATCCCTAGGATGCCAGTGTAATTCAACACACAAAATTTAAGTAATGTGATATAGCACAATAACAGAACCATGGATAAAAATCACATTATCATGTCAATAAAACAGATAAAATCTTTTAACAAAGTTCAACACAATTTCATGATTAAAAATCTTAATAAACTAGGAACTGAAGGAAACTACCTCAACATAACGAAGGCTGTATATGAAAAGGCTACAGCTAACAACATATTCAATGGTGAAAAATTAAAGCTTTTTCTCTAAGATCAGGAATAAAGTAATGGTGCCCCCCCCCCCCACTTCTATTCAACATAGTACTGGAAGTCCTAACTAGAGCAAATAGACAATAAAAATAAATAAAAAGTTCTAAATGAAAAAGAAATAGGTAAATTTGTCTGTTTGCAGATTACATTATCATATATGTAGAAAACCCTAAATATTCAACAACAAAAAAAAACTGTTAGAACTAATAAATTAATTCAGCTAAGTTGCAGGATACAAGACCAACATATAAAAATCAACTGTTTCTATATGAACAATCTGAAAAAGGATTATAAAAATCTTCAGGATTTTAAAAGGATTATGAAAGGATTTAAAATATCTTCAATAGAAATAAAATTCTTAGGAATAAACATGATTTAGTAGACAAAAGACTCATACACTGAAAACTATCAACCATTGATGAAACCAATTAAGATGACATTCATGTCTTCTTTAATTCACTTGAACATATTCATGGATTTGAAGACTTAAAAAAATGGTCATACTACCCAAAGTTTTCTACAGATTTGATGCAATCTCTATCAAAACTTCAACAGCATTTTTTGCAGTAATAGTAAAAACAATCCTAAAATTCATATGGAACCACAAAGGACTCCAAATAAAACAATCTTGAGAAAAATGAAGAAAGCTGGAAGCTCCACACTTCCTGACTTCAAAACATATCACAAAGCTACAATAATCAAAACAGTATAGTCCTGGCAAAAAGACAGACATATAGACCAATGGAACAAAACAGAGAACCCAGAATTAAATTAATGAATATTCGGTCAAATAAACTTTGACAAGGGTGTGAATACCACATAATGGGATAGAATATTATCTTCAACAATTGATACTGGGAAAACTTTATATCTGCATGCAAAAGAATGAAATTGGAATCATATTATTCCATACATGAAAATGAACTCGCAATGGATTTTAGAGTTGAATGTAAGACCTGAAACTATATAACTGCTAGAAGAAAACATAGGGGTATAGCTTGATAATGTTATTATTGGCAACAGTATCCTAGAAATGATATCAAAAATACAGGCAACAAAAGCTAAAAAGGCAAGCTGGAATATATCATACCAAAGATCTGCACAGACAAGGGAATAATTAGCAAAATGAAAAGGCAACCTACATAATGGGAGAAAACATTTGCAAACCATATATCTGATAAGAAATTAATATCCAAAATATATAAGAAACTTCTACAACTCAAGAGCAAATAAACAACATAATTTAAAAATGGGTAGAGGACTTGAATAGACATTTCTTAAAAGAAGACATACAAATAGCCAAAGATACATGAAGAGATGCTCAAACTTATTAATAAGAAATGCATATCAAAACCAAAATGACATAGCACCTCACAGCTGTTAGGGTGGCCATAGCTACAGTTTGAATGTTTGTCCTCTTCAAAACTCATGTTGAAATTTAATTTTCATTGTAGTGTATTGGAAGGTGGGAACTTTAAGAGGTGATTAGGCCATGAGGGTTCTAGGATAGACTAATGCCAGTAAAGCAGGAATGGATTTGCCTCCTCTTGCTCTCTTTCTGTCTCTCATCTTCTCTTTGCTCTTCTATACATGTGATGTCTTTCATCATCTTATGACATGTTATGACACAGACAGGAGACCCTCACAATGTGCCAGCACCTTGTTATTGGACTTCCCAGCCTCCAGAACTGTAAGTCAATACATTTTTGTTAATTAAAAATTGCCCAGTCAGTGGTGTTCTGCTATAGCAGCACTAAATGGACTAGGAAAGCCATAATCCAAAATCATAAAATAACAAATGTTGGTCAGGATGTAAAGAAGTTGTAATCCTTGGGCACTGTTGTTGGCAATGTATAACAGTGCAGCAGCTATGGAAAATAGTATGAAGGTTCCTCAAAAAATTAAAAATGGAATTACAACATGATAGAGCAATCCTACTCAGTATTAATCCAAAAGAATTGAAATCAGAATTTTGAAGATATATTTGCACTCAAAGTTCATTGCAGCATTATTCACTATAGAAAAGAGGCAGAAACAGCCTAATGGATTAATGGATAAGCAAAACGTGGTATATAAATCCAATGTAATATTATTCAGCTTATAAAAAGAAGAAAATCCTGTTATATGCTACAGTACAAGTGAACCTAGAGAACATTATGCTAAGAGAAATAAGCGAGTCACAGAAGGACAAACACTGCATGTTTCTACTTATATCAAGTCTCTAGAGTAGTCAAAATCATAGAAGCCTATAAAATGGTGATTGCCAAGGGCTGAGGGAAGGGGTAAATGAGAAGTTGCCCTTTAATAAAGTATAGAATTTCAGTCATGCACGATGAGAACATTTAGAGATCTGAGGCATAACAATATACAGATTAACAATATTGTACTATACACTTAAACATTTATTAAGAGGGTAGATTTCATGTTATATGTTTCATCACAATAAAAGAAGAGCAAAATGCCAGGGATTCACTCTAATAAAATAATCATTTATGTGATCTATCAAGGAAAATCAGACCAGTGATAGACTTTCCAAATTCTGAATATTTTACACTGCAATTCCTGATAATTCTGCATTTTTAATGATAACTTGCAATATTATTACCTTACACCTAGCATAGACTGATAAGAAACTGGTGTATTTGCTCCTAACCCAGAAGCAATGTACAAGCACATTAACTGGGATTGTAAAATGGAAATGTTTTCTCCCTTCCCAACAAAGAGCACAATGATTTTGGCAGTGAGAAATGTCCTTGTTAAGTCAGTCCCTGTAATCCTCTACCCAGGATCTTCTTCTATCACATTTTCTAAGAAAACCTTTTAGTGTATCAGAAAAGCAGTAAAATAGGAATTAAACAAATCTTCGCTAGTGTTTGTTTTAGAGGAAATGAAAACAAAATCAGTGTTTCTATCAATCGTTTCCCCTTTCCCCATCTCATATTTTTTATTACAGATGCATTCCAATAAAATAAATAAAGCAATATTATAAAAATATTTTAGTTATGAAGATTAATTTTAAATCCCTCTATATGAATACAGAACTATACTCATTATTTTACAGATTAGGAGACATATTCTTTTCATAAATAAAAGGGTATCTTCTATTATTATCCTTATAATATTTCTCTTCTCACTTTTGAGGTCTAATATCAATATACTATTGCTAGAAAAGTTACATGTTATATGTAAGAGAGAATATATTATTCTAGAGCATAAGATTCTAAATATGATTAATTTATGTGTTTTAGAAAAACTATAAACTCAAACTTTTATACTCTTATGATCCACCTAAACTTAGTAGCATCCAAGACTGGAAGAGATGAAGTTGACTCCAGGTGATTAATGATGAACCGAGTTGGGTTAGTTTGATTATTTCAGCAAACAAAATAACAAGCACAGTGAGACATAAAGGATACCAGTGCGGCTAAGATAGCATCCCTGCTCTCAGAAGGGGAGAGATGAGCAAAACAATCCAAAGGGTTTTCTTTTAAACAAATATATACCATGTAAACATTTCTCATATTAGTTTATCATTTGATAAAATAAAAGCACTACCACAGACTTCATAAAACTGATTAATACTGTCTGCCTAATGGATATTATGGTAGCATAACCATTATACTAACAGCCAGAAATCATATATATATATATGAAAAAATTCAAGTCTGGACTGTAAGACAAATTTAAAGTAGGGTGGCTAAGGCACAGATAGACAAATACTGCATGATCTTACTTATATGTGGAACCTAAAAAACTTGACCTCATAGAAGTGAAGAGTACATTGGTGGTTACTAGGGGCTGTGAGCTGGGGGCTGGGGATTGGGAAGATTTTGGTCAAAGAATACAAAATATCATGTTGTACACAATAAATATATACAATTTTTATGTGTCCATAAATACATAAAATTAAAACAGTAAAAAATAAAAATAAAGTCATATTTCTATATAAGTATATCCCAGCTTGCCAATTAAACCTGTTTCTGAGTAATAATGAATAGCACCTTTCTCACTCTCAAAAGTACCTCTTAATGTAAAGATTCATCTTTCTGCTGCTGTGAAACTGAAATGTAAGATACTGAGTCAGCAAAGCATTAAATAGAATGTTATTTGCTTATGAGTGAGCCAGGTTCTTAAGGCGATCCTCTGGAACTGTGCTCCTCATATTGCCTGGTGTAATGTCTGACACCTACTAGAAATTCTAATATTTGAATAGCAGATAAATGAAAAAATTTTTAAAAAACCCACAGAACAAACATATATCACAGCTAACCCACTAGTACTAAAGACCAAAAGAGACTATATCATAATTTAGCAAGATTATGACCATAAAGATAGCTAAAATTCTATAAGAATACTTCAATTCATTGAAGCTATTTGACAATTGCTTTACTTGCCTTTTTTTTTTTTTTTTGTCCTTTTTAAGACTGGCTGCACCGCGCTCAGCCAGTGAGCGCTGTGAGCACACCGGTCATCCCCATATAGGATCTGAACCCGCGGTGGGAGCGCTGCTGCGCTCCCAGCGCCGCACTCTCGAGTGTGCCACGGGCTCGGCCCTTACTTGCCTTTTTTAATGGTGGTGAGATGCCACCAGGAGAAAAGGATATTAGGAAATGTTATTGATACCAGAAGAGAGAGTCTGGGGAGGCCTGATAGCCAGCCTCAACCCACTCCATCCTCTTACCAAGCTCTTGACTCTGACACAGGAAAGAATTCAAGAGCAGAGTCACAGTAGAAAGTGAGAACACATTTAATATAACACATAAGAAATACAGACTTCACAGAGAAAGTGCAGCCTAACTCCAGAGACAGAGCAGGGCCCACACCAAGTTTAACAAAAAGTAGGAAATACACACTTAAAGTTTAGTACAGAGTGCAGGCTGGCTCAAGAGAATAAGTAGCTGCTTGCTGAAAATAAGTTTGATACAAAAGAAAAGCACACACACTTCAGCAGGTGAATTGCAGGTTGGCCTCAGGAAAATAAGCAATGACCTTGCCTTCTGCTGGGATATTTAATACACACTCATGCTATCTAACGAATATTCAATTAAGGGTGTGGTTCCTGTTATGTAATATAGTTTTGCATATGCTTAGTTAGGCTCCTTTTAGGGCATGTTCATTGGACAAATTCTATCACATGCCTTGAACATACTCAAGAATATTCTGTGCTCTTTAGCATGACTAGTGGAATGTAATTCAAAGGATAAACTCTACTGATCATGCTCAGCTGCTAGGGTTATATAACCCCTTTCTACTGAGCATGCCCAGCTACTGAATTTGCATGAGCCCCTGAGGTCTCAATTTCCCCATACTGGTGCTGAAAATAGTTTCGAAAACCAACAGTAACTCTTCTCTGGGGGATGGCCTAGAGGAGGGGCTTGAGACCTTGGGGAGTGGCCTGGATCCTAGGGGTGTGTACTAAAACCTGATTTCCATGGAAACAGAGTATCTCCTATCTCATTATAAATCCTCAGGGTCCTCAGTGAACCTTCTACAATATCACTATTGCAGTATAGGCTAAAAAGTGATTAGTAAAGCCTCAGTTTTATCACTGCATAAATTCTAGCCTGTAAATGAGATGTACAAGTAATAGGTCTAACAATGGTTATGCCAGTTAATACTTGGAATTATTTTTAAGCTAATCTTAAAACATTCTAAAAGTAGAAAAAAAACATAATTTCCAGAAGAAAATATTTTTTCTTCATTCTTAAAGCTACATATGAGTTTTATCAGTTGTCCAAAATGTACCACTCTGGTGATAATGAGGAGGCTATGCATGTGTGGGGACAGGAGGTGTATAGAAACTCTCTATATTTCCTGCTCGGTTTTGCTGTGAACCTAAAACTGCTCTAATGCACCAGAGTCATCAACCTAGAGAGCTGGTTAAAATACAGACTGTTTGCCCATCTTTATTCCTTCATTTGATTTGGATAAGGCACAATAATTAGCCTTTCTATAAACCTCCCAGGTGATGCTAATGCTGCTGGTCCTTGGACCATATTCTGCCAATAAAAATTTCTTCTCCAACATAACAAAAAATAATGCATCCAAAAGATATTTCTGTGTAGTTTCTTGTGAGCTAGTCTTGAAAGACTTGATTAGCTAAACATAAGAGATTATAGAATATTAACCAGATAAAGATCTTTTTAGGCTTTCTATTTAAAAATATTTTTCTGAGAGACGATTGGTTTCTTTTTTCTTTTTTTTTTTTTTTTTAAAGATGACCAGTAAGGGGATCTCAACCCTTGGCTTGGTGTTGTCAGCACCACGCTCAGCCAGTGAGCTAACCGGCCATCCCTATATAGGATCCGAACCCGTGGCCTTGGTGTTATTAGCACCTCACTCTACCGAGTGAGCCACGGGCTGGCCTTGGTTTCTTTCTTTTAACTGAAATGGCTGGCTGTTTTTCAAGTTATATTTATGAATATTACCAGAAACATAGTTTTTAGAAAAAATCTTAAGTTCTTTTTTATGTATGTATATGAAATACATAACAAGAAAGAATCAGTAAATAGATAATGTAATAAATGGTTTTGTAGTTTTTCTAAATAACAATTTACTATCCTAAATAGTAATATTTATAAAAATTGTAACTTTAGTAAAATGGTATAGAACTCACAGCTTTTATCTTTGAGAAATTATGGTTGACAAAATATATAATCCATGTTTCAGGTTAATAAAATGTGACTAAGTATTCTATCAACAGCATTGAATTAAAAGGAAGGACTTTCCTTTTACTGTCATTTGAAAAAGCTAAAAATGACAATTACACAGACACATTGTGTTACTATAGCTATAGGATTATTAAACAATTTTATCATGTTAATGCAATTTAGGCCTGTCTTGAGAGTACAGCAAATATAATGAAGATGTAGTCTGACACAATTTTTTATTATTAGCAGTATTGTTATTGTTAAAATCATTCATCTGCACACATTCATCGTTAATTCTGGATAAAGCTTGAACCCAAGACATTTTATTACTTCTTAGAAATAATATTTGGCAATATTTCAGATTTTTTTCTCTTACATGTTCATTCGAATTCATATAATTATTTAAATACATAAGCATAGATATTTAGAGTGATTAGGAATCTTAGATTGTCTAGGAATGGTCTAATAATTTTAGGTCACAAATGAAAGGAGGCCCAGAGAATTTCTGTGACTTTTCCAATATGAGATAGTAGCAGGACCCAGCAAAGAACTTAGACCTGAGCACTCTGCTCAGTGCTCCTGCCTCAGTACCTTTCTGCCTTGCAACCTGATAAAGCAAATGAAAAAATAGCTACATGTATCCGAACAGACACTGGAAAGCAAACTAACGACAACTGGCTTGTGAATGCTTCTAGAGATGTGAAATTCCCCTCAAGCAGCTGAGGTCAACAAAGTAGTTTCTGCTGAGAGTAAGATGGAGAATCATTCTCTAGGCCAAGGGCAAGGTGTTTCAGGGGAAGGCCGTAGGTCTGGCATTTCCCACTCATTTTGATGAAGCATGACTCCACCAGTTCTCAGTACACTATCAAAGGCATTCAACAGACTTTTGTGTAAGCTTAGACTTGCCGCCTATTCAGTCTTCCATAATTTTATTTTCATTCTTAAATATTGTACATCTGCTCTGTTTAAAGATGTTTTAGATTTTAAGAGATGAAAATCCAAGTAAGAAAAGGAAATTTGAAAGAATCATTGGTAAAGATTTAAAGTAGTATTAATGTTTTAGGAAACTATTTTAAATGTGACTATTTTGTAGGATAAAAGAGGTGGTGTCTATTGTGCTCTGTGTGCAAGTTATACCCTTGTGGTCAAGCAATACTAGTTGAGTCGGAAATTTAATTTTCATGACCAGAAGAACAATCTGCTCAATTCCGTGGGTCCTACAGAGAAACTAAACATTGGGAAATAGAGAAAACATAGGCTGAGGATCAGAAAGAACATGAGTCAGGTTCTAGACATTCCACTTAATAAAACTGGGCAGCAGCCCAGAGCAAGACCAGAGGCTCAGCATGGGCAACATATCTCAGCCGAAATCATGAACTCTAATGGCAGGCTGTGATATTGGCCATGATATTTTACCTTCCTGAGTTCAAAGTTCCTCTTCTGTGAATCATAGATATGAATACCCAGTTCATAGAGTTATTGAAAGTATTCAGCAAGATAATATTTGGGAGCATAGCCAGCATAGATATTTTCTTTCATTCATTTTCCTCTTGTGTTTTTAAATTGTTTAAAAAGCAATTTAATCTTTTTTTTGCCTAAAGAATTTTAAATATTAATAATGTAAAGGAATATGTTTAACTGTTCTTAGATACAAGAGAATATATAAGATTAAATAAAGATATGGATTAAAGAAAATTGTGGATTACAGAAAGATTTGAGGAAGAATGTGTGAAAGTTGCTAGAACATGCATTCTTCTCATTCTTAACTCAATGTAATTAAAATAATCAGCTTTTATTTTATTTATGCATGCATTTATTTCTGTTTAATATTTTGGAAGACAAGTTATTCGAAAGAATTATCTAATTATGTGACAATATTCCAAGGGCACCCTAAGGGGAAAGTTAGGAGGGTTAGAAGAAGTTGTGTTCCTTTTAAATAACTGTCTTACGTTTTCATGATTGTATGTTTTAATCATGAACAGAAGAAACCTCAGGGGAAAAAATTCCTAATTTTTAAAGGTTGCTTTGAGAGAAAATATTCCATTTGTGTAGAGTTTTATCTCACCCTATAATGACAGGGCAAGAAACCTCGAGGAAAATGAATGGAATGAATTAGTGTAAATCTACAGACAACCGGAGATATGATTGTCCTAAGGAATGTTTTTTTCAAAATAAAAATTATAAAAGCCTATTTAAGGTACATAAGAGGCTTACTAATGTTTTTATGAAAATCTATATAAGTATGAAAGTATTAGAATATTCATAATTAAATCATGAAAAAAAGTATGTGAAATATTTCAAGTATCTTAATACTTGTTATTTTTTTCATGGATCAAGGAATTAGAACAGGAAATATTAAATAATAATTGTTTATGAACAAGTGACAAAAATATAATGTCCCTAATAAAAAATTGAATGAGTAATATTTTAAATTTGCAGTCTATAAAACTTATATGTGGATCATTTTATTTCTCTGAAGTGACTCAAATATGCATAAAGACAGTGAGCAACAATAAACACAATGAAGACAATATTCCTATTTTCCAATAAATGTGCAACTCTGGAGAAAATTGATGTAGCCTAGAAAATAAAGCTAAACTAAGCTAAACACTCAAACTCCAAGCCTAAATGTCTGAATTTTAGTCCTGATTTGTCATTCTTTAATTTTTTAAGGAGAAAATTGATGTAGCCTAGAAAACAAAGCTAAACTAAGCTAAACTCTCAAACTCCAAGCCTAAATGTCTGAATTTTAGTCCTGATTTGTCATTCTTTAATTTTTTAAGCCTTGAAAAATTAACATAACCGCTCTGGTACCCATATATTCAATCAAAAGACTAAATAAAATAATTTGCTCAGGGGAATTTGCCAGTCTTCTGCTGTCAGAAATTTACTTGGCTAAGTATTACAATATTTAGAGGACAAATCATCAAGATTTCTAATCATGCATTACTGCTTCATACATATTCAAGTTCCAAATCTATGAAAGTATGGGAGTAAAATGGAATTATAGAACTATAAAATCACAAGTTTGGGGAAACCCTTGTTGAGATAATGTGAAACCCAGAGGTAAACTGCAAAGCATATCACACCTAGCCCATTTAAATGCTAGTTCCTTTGAAAATAAATATCCACTATTGTAAGACAATATAAATTGCCCTTTCCTCTGTGATCTCCTAACATTTAGTCCTAGCAATTTGCACTCTACTCAGTCACATGCCTCTTACATTTGACACCAGACTAAATAGAGTACCATTAGTCTTTATTTTCTCAGCATTTAGCAAAATGTTTGACAGTCTGCAATTTAGCTATAATATTTTGCAATTCTAATGAAAGCTTAAATTTAAATTAACCTAATGTACAATGGAAAACTTTTTTAAAGCAAACCCCTTCCTAATCTACCTCTCCCCCTGCCAAAAAAAAAAAAAAAAAAAAAAAAAAAAGCCACATAGAAAAAAATAAATAAATGAATAAGAAAAGTGCAAAACTCAAAGATTTGGGTAATGAATGAGCTACTTTTTTGAAATTTGAAATTTGAAATTTAAAATTTTCTAAAATCCATGTAAATCTAGAAAAACTTGTAGTCTTTAAAAAATATTACTGAACTAAATTATATTTTATGCCATGATGATTTAATTCATTAAAATTACAAATCCTCTCATTCCTCTAATAACCTGCATATTTCCTTTATTTTAGAATTTTTTAGCTTACTATACATAGTGTAACAAAAATGAGCCATTTCCTAAGAATATGATTTGGCAGTATTTCTATTTCAGCTAAAGTTTGTGCTGATAAAAATGAAATAGGTAATTAAGGTACTTTTTAGTATAACTCTATAAAACCCTTGCAACACAACTTCATAAATTTAAATCCACAGCCTAAATTTAACATTATATGAAGGGCTTTATCTATGTTAAATTCAAAAGAAAAAGATTTTACTGGCAAGGTACTGTCTTCTTTTATTTCAATATTTCCCACTATACAAGTACGGTATATGCTAATAAATACAGGCATCCCTCTAATGTTTATTGGAGTAGCAAGTGTTCGATAGTTGTCAAAAATATTGTCTTCCTTCAAACAATGTGTGTGTGTGTGTGTGTGTGTGTGTGTGTGTGTAGTGAGCCTTAAAAAGAAAGCATCACAAAGACAGGGAGGATTTTTCTCAGGTTCTTTTCTTTATTTTTATTCTTATAGATCAATAGTATTTGTCACTTTGGTGGTGTAGCAAATTCCAGATTGCAAATTGACTTTAAAAATTCTGTTCTACATTTCCGGGTTTGCATTTCTCATTGGGCCATTTTCTCAATTTATAATAGATATATGAAAGAAGTATAACTATTATGTTTGGTAGGCTTTCTCTAAGAACCACTTTACTTAATTGAATTTAGGTAAGAAGACAGAATTTTAAAATCTTTTTAGAAACATATTACTGTATGGGAAAGAATATCATTAAATATCAAATAAAATCTGATAATAAAATAGGTCATTATCTGAGAAACAGAAAAAGTCTAAATTTGTGAGGGATTTTTAAAAGCAATTGCAAAACTGATGTACTATGTCTAATTTTCTGCAGGAGCGAGCTCTGAAGTCTTGATCTAAAACAGACAAGGCTTTAATACTGAAGCTTCTTTCTTTGAAAAGGGTCACCCTGAAGCCCTGACTCAATGATCTCAGAAGATGAGAGAGAATGGCAAAACCAAGTAGTAAGACAGATAAGCGAGGCAAGACCTAAAAGTCATTTAAAGGTCAAAAGAAGAAGATAAATTCAGTTACATTATCTTTTGAGAAGTGGCCACTGCTCATGCATAAATGCCAGCGTTTGAAAGTCATTATGAAGAACATCAAAAGGGAAAGACACTTTTTTGGTCCTTTCATGGTACTGAACAAGGAGTTTCTTTGGAATAAAATGTATTCAAATGTTAAAATTTTAAAGCATACCATTTGGGATATTTTATGTTCCACAATGTTGTTCCTAGGAAACACTTGATAACTTATCATATTTTTGACATATTTGTGACAAATGCATTTATTCATTATTGGTAGCCACAGGCATGTTTGCTCTGGTTTTGGATGGGGAATAATAACATAACTCTCAGCGTCCACAACCCAGTACCTATTAAGTGCTACATCCTGCCTTCTGCCTGCTTCATTTCTAGGGTCTTGTAGGACCCTGGATGGAACAAGGACCTAAACAGAGAGCATTTGTCATGGGCCCACAAAAATGTCTGTAACTCAGGAGTAGGCAGTGGTAATCCAAAACCCTGAACCCAGCCCATGTCTACCCCATTCTTGCAATCCTGGGTGAATTCATGAGAGAGATAGTGCCAGCTCGTGCTGATGATGGTAATGACGGTGGGGGGGTAGGGGGGGAGGAGGCCGGTGCATACAGTCCCTGTTCAGATGTGGAGTGTCCTGCTTAGGTATCACTGCTGGCCCTAGTTTTTGAGAAGTAAATATAAAGTTGGATTTATCCGTTGTTAGTTGAAATAGGATTTTAGATTTTGTCCCTAATCACAAACTTATCTGGCACTTCAATTAATATTTACTTGATGGTCTAATCAGCAAAGTGCCTTGATAAGTCTTAGGTTAAAATAAGTAATAGAATATATTAACTGAATTTTCCCCTTTGTTATAGGAATGATAATTTGCTCTGTTATACAGCTCAAATCACTCATTTTTCTCCTTCTTTTTGAAGAGCTTATTTACCTAACTTTATTAAATCTTTTCAATGTGCTTTTAAAAAAATTTTTGACTTTGCACTAAATTTAAACTTACAAAAATGTTGTATTCACCCCTTTCCCCTAATTTTAACATTTCACAAAGCCATGGAAATTATATCAAAATCAGAACATGAACTTTGACGTAATACTCTTAATTGAACTATGGAATTATTCAAATTTCACCAGGTTTTCCATTAATGTCCTTTTTCTTTTCTGGGATTCTCTCAGTGATCCCATGTTGCATTTTGTCTTTATGTGTCCTTAGTCGCCCTGAAACTGCAACAGTTCCTTGGTACTTTTTTAGTATTTTTGACCCTGACACACTTGGACTAAAGGGTACACAATTATGTTGCAATGCCCTTCAAGTTGGGTT
>NW_007727240.1:366991-368783 GCF_000696425.1 Galeopterus variegatus
ACCCTGACACACTTGGACTAAAGGGTACACAATTATGTTGCAATGCCCTTCAAGTTGGGTTTGCCTGTTGTTCATCATAATTGGATTGAACTTATCCATTTTTGCAAGAATAGCACTGAAATGATGTTATTTTCTCAATGCATCATATTAAGGAATTTGTAATACCACTATGTCTTATAACTCGGGATGTTTACCATATCACTTGATTAAGGTGGTGTCTGAGTTTCTCCAGTGTAAAGTTACTGTCTTTCTTTTTGTAGTTAATAAACGTATTGGGAGAGATACTTTGATGATATGCAAATCCTGATTCTTTTTGATATTTAGGGAAGGCATTTGTTATTGTTCTAGTGGTTACATTTGAATTTGTACCTTTAATAATGCACTTACTGCTCTGTTTTCTTAGCTGACTGTATAATATTTTTAATGACCCATTGCCTGTATAACAGTAAACTTTTTCTGTCTTTCTTTTTATCCATTATTTTAGCTATGTTATTTCTTCTTTGTCAGAATATATAACATTAGTCATCCACCTTCATCCTCATCTTTGTTTTAATTATACATATGTGTGTGTGTGTGTGTGTGTTTTAAATTCTCATTATCAGTCTTTTGGCAAAAGTTTTCTCAGTCATTGTTTGGATGGTATAATCTGGCAAATTCTGCAAGAAAGATTAATAGGTGCGGAAACCTCTAAGNCTTATCATATTTTTGACATATTTGTGACAAATGCATTTATTCATTATTGGTAGCCACAGGCATGTTTGCTCTGGTTTTGGATGGGGAATAATAACATAACTCTCAGCGTCCACAACCCAGTACCTATTAAGTGCTACATCCTGCCTTCTGCCTGCTTCATTTCTAGGGTCTTGTAGGACCCTGGATGGAACAAGGACCTAAACAGAGAGCATTTGTCATGGGCCCACAAAAATGTCTGTAACTCAGGAGGAGTAGGCAGTGGTAATCCAAAACCCTGAACCCAGCCCATGTCTACCCCATTCTTGCAATCCTGGGTGAATTCATGAGAGAGATAGTGCCAGCTCGTGCTGATGATGGTAATGAAGGTGGGGGGGGTAGGAGGGGAGGAGGCGAGTGCATGCAGTCCCTGTTCAGATGTGGAGTGCCCTGCTTAGGTATCACTGCTGGCCCTAGTTTTTGAGAAGTAAATATAAAGTATCCGTTGTTAGTTGAAATAGGATTTTAGATTTTGTCCCTAATCACAAACTTATCTGGCACTTCAATTAATATTTACTTGATGGTCTAATCAGCAAAGTGCCTTGATAAGTCTTAGGTTAAAATAAGTAATAGAATATATTAACTGAATTTTCCCCTTTGTTATAGGAATGATAATTTGCTCTGTTATACGCTCAAATCACTCATTTTTCTCCTCCTTTTTGAAGAGCTTATTTACCTAACTTTATTAAATCTTTTCAATGTCCTTTAAAAAAATTTTTTGACTTTGCACAAAATTTAAACTTACAAAAATGTTGTATTCACCCCTTTCCCCTAATTTTAACATTTCACAAAGCCATGGAAATTATATCAAAATCAGAACATTAACTTTGACGTAATACTCTTAGTTGAACTATGGAATTATTCAAATTTCACCAGGTTTTCCATTAATGTCCTTTTTCTTTTCTGGGATTCTCTCAGTGATCCCACGTTGCATTTTGTCTTTATGTGTCTTTAGTCTCCCTGAAACTGCAACAGTTCCTTGGTACTTTTTTGGTATTTTTCACCCTGACACACTTGGACTAAAGGGTACACAATTATGTTGCAATGCCCTTCAAGTTGGGTT
>NW_007727240.1:370223-371084 GCF_000696425.1 Galeopterus variegatus
TTTTTTTTTTTTTGATTTCACATATAAGTGAGATCGTGCAATATTTTTTTTCTGTATTGGCTTATATCACTTAGCATAATGTCCTCCAAGCTCATTCATGTTATGGAAAGTGGCAAGATCTCATTTTTTTTGGTGGAATAATATTTCATTGCACATGTGTACCAAAATTTCATTAACCATTTTTCTGTCAGTGAACACTTAGGTTGTTTCCATATCTTGGCTATTGCTGCAATGAACGTGGGAGTGCAGATATCTTTACAACTTGGTCATTTCATTTCCTTGAGTATATGTTCAGAAGAGGGGCTGCTGGGTTGTATGGTAGTTATATTTTTAATTTCTCTAGAAACCTCTATATTGTCTTCCACAATGGCTGTACCAATTTATACTCCCACCAATGGTATACATGAGTTTCTTTTCTCCACACCCTTGACAACATTATCTTTTGACCTTCTGAAAATAGCCATTATAATAGGTGTGAGATGGTATCTCATGGACGTTTTGATTTGCACTTCCCTAATGATAAATGATTTTCAGCACCCTTTCATGTACCCATTGGCCATCTTTTTATCTTCTTTGTATAAATGTCTATTTACATCTTTTGCTCATTTTTTAGTCAATTTATTTATTTTTCCACTATGGAATTGTATGAGTTCTTTATATATTTTGGATATTAACTCTTTATCAGATATATGATTTGCGAGCATTTTTTTCTAATCTATAGGCTGCCATTTCGTTTTGGTGATTGTTTCATTTAATGTGTATCTTTTTAGATTGATATAGCTCTGTTTATTTATTTTTGTTTTTGTAGCCTGTGCTTTTGGTGTGATATCCAAAAAATCGTCGCCAAGGCCAATCAATGTC
>NW_007727240.1:371995-375096 GCF_000696425.1 Galeopterus variegatus
TTTAGATTGACTTAACTATGTGTCTGTTTATATGCCAGTACTATACTGTTTTGATTAGTATGGCTTTGTAATATAATTTTAAATCAGGAAGTGTGATGCCTGAAACTTTGTTTTTCTTCCTCAGAATTGTTTTGGTTATTCAGGATCTTTTATAGTTCTATAAGAATTTTAAGATTGCTTTTTCTATTACAGTGAGGGATGCAACTGGGATTTTGATAGGAATTACATTAAATCAGTATATTGCTTTGGGTAGTATGAACATTTTAACAATATTTATTCTCCCAACTCATGAGCATGGATATCTTTTTATTTATTTGTGTCATCTTCAGTTTTTTTTTTTTAATCAGTGTTTTATACTTTTCAGTGTATAGGTCTTTCACCTCCCTGGCTAAATTTACCCCCCCCCCCTTTTTTTTAAGTACTATTGTTGTGTAATTATTATTTTAATTTCTTTTTCAGTTGGGTCATTATGATTACATAAAAATGCTACTGATTTTTGTATGCTTATTTTGTATCTTGCAACCTTATCTTGTATCTTGAATTAATTTATTAGTTCTAACAGTTTGTGTATGTGTGTATGTGAAATCTTTGGGTTTTATTTATATACAGGATAATAACATATGCAAATAGAGATAAATTTACTTCTTTCTAAATTGGATTTCTTTTATTTATTTTTCTTGTCTGATTGCTCTTGCTAGTACTTTCAGTACTGTGTTGAATAGAAGTGGTAAGAGTGGACATTCTTGACTTCTACCAGGTCTTTGTGAAAAAGCTTTCAGTTTTTTTTCCCCTTTGATTATAATGTTACCATCAGTTTTTTTATACATGACATTTATTGTGTTGAGGAACTTTCCTTTCTACCTAAACTGTTGAGAGATAAAAACCATATGAATGTTTCAATTTACATGGAAAAAAGTATTTGACAAAGACCAAAATCCTTTCTTGATAAAAATTCTCCTAAGTTTTTACTGAATTTATAAAAAATATATTACTCCATTGGTACATTGTTTTGCATGTTGGTTTTGCAAAGTATAATACTTGTCTTATTCCTTTGCCTTTGTGAATTATTTGATTTTTTTTTTTTTTTTTGGTCTGGAGAACTTGAATATTTTATCTTTATCTTTGAAATAGAATAGTTTTACTAGAAAACATCTGGGCATTGCTTGTTCTAGGTTGATTTTCCCAAGTGTGTGATAAGTCCTTTTAATGTGTATATTCATATTTTTTTCTATGTCTGAAAAGTTTTCTTGGTTTATAGTTTTAAATATATTTATTTATTTTTTCTTTTTCAGAGACTCTAATTATGTAAATATTATTCCTTCTTTGCTTGTCTTCCAATTCCACTACATTCTTTCTAGCACTTTTGCTCTTTATGCCATTTCCATTATCTTGGTTTATTTTTTTTTTTCCTGTTTCCTTGTTTTCAGGGTAGGTTTATTCAGTTGACTTATGTGAAATTTTGTTTCCTGATTTTTTAAAAAATATTGTCTTCTTAACTTTACATTCCTTTTATTCATGTAAGATATTGGGGAGTTTAACTAGATTCTTACTTTAATGATGTAATTTCCTGATAGACTTGGAAAAAAACAAGTATATCAGCAGAGTCACCCTGTTTGTTTTTCTGTTTGTTTTGGTGGGCTGGGTGGGTAGTAAGTCTTTCATTCCTGTGTGTGTGTGTGTGTGTGTGTGTGTGTTTTGTGCCCTTTTGCCATGCAGGAGTCCAAGTTTTTCTTCTTTCTCCTTCTACCACCCAATTGCTAAACGCAATTCTTTCTTATTTGCCTTTTTCATTTCATAGAAGTTATATATTTAGAATTCTATCCTTTATATTTCACTCATATCATTAAACTAAATCTGTCCCTTAAATTGTACACCTGGTCCTTGCCATGGCATCTGATATTTTAAAATAGCACATACTTTTAAATCTCTTCTCTGTGGTCTGTGACTACTACTTCAGTATTTTAAACTTTAGGATAGTTTTAATTTTTCTAGTCATCGCTCAAACTTTCCCACAGTACCTTGTGCTGGCATTCCTCCTGTGTCTTGCAATTTTTCTCAGTTGGTCTTGCTCAAAGTCTTGTAGAAGGGCAAAGGTAGAGTTGACACTTGTCAGATCAAAGTGCTGGGTTTTTAAAATTTTTTCTTTTACCCACAGTTACTTTTCACTTTTGGCATTTACTGTCCTCAGATAATGTTGAGGGTGTAATTTTGTACAGAATTTTTATAGTTGTGAAGTTACTTCATGTCATTTGAGGAGAGATTTTGGGGAAGTTTATTACTACATACTGACCATTATCTCAAGCAATTCTAAAACTTGCCTTTGATAAGTATAACTTTTATATGCATCTGTACATGCTAAATTCAGCCTTCTGTCACTAGAAGGGAGATGAGATTTCATCTGATCTCAGAAACACACTTTATTTATATGACATCTGAAGCCAAACTGCTGGAAGAGATTGACTCAGGTCATTTTAGGATTTATTCCTCCATAGAAAATTTCCTTCCCACTTGAACATATTATCTTACCATACATGTAGTAAGTTATAAGGTTCTTGTGAGCAGTAATATATATCTAAGTTTTATCCCTTTATGTCATATAATGCAGTGCTGCCAGTAAAGAGGATAGAAAATAGGATCACATTACATACCTGAAGAACAGAGAAGTGGGCTTCTCCTTTTACTATAGTAGAATAAAATAATTGGAATATAAGTACAAGATAAATGGAATATTACTTCATGACAAAATATACTTTGGCTACTTAAAAATAATACAGAAGTGTCTATTACAAGATTTTACATATAGTTCACTCTAGCTGTCAGTGAGGCAACTTTGGATTCTACCTCTGGGAACTAAAAGACTTGAGAAATATGAGGTCTATGGATTCCAAAGATATCTATGTAGAGTCACAGCTCCAATTATGGCCAAAAAGTAGTGCTTTTTCACCAGGGGCATCACCATTATATGTGATCCAGATAATTTTACCTCAACCTATCTACTTAACATAATTTACATTCATTAGCAACCGTACCTCTATTTTGTACATTTGACTATCTATTAACATCTGTGTGTGTGTGTGTGTGTGTGTGTGCGCAAGCATGTG
>NW_007727240.1:375416-376700 GCF_000696425.1 Galeopterus variegatus
ACCGTACCTCTATTTTGTACATTTGACTATCTATTAACATCTGTGTGTGTGTGTGTGTGTGTGTGTGCGCAAGCATGTGTGTAGGTGAAAGGCTCATAAGCCTATTCTGACTAAGGTTTCCATGGTTAAAAACATAATTTTATTTTTTTTAATAGGTAAAAAAAGTCCATATCTATTTTGGTCCAGTGGAAAGACTTTTTAATCATACAGTTTTTTACCTCAGAAATAGGTCAGGGGAGGAGGGAATTTTATATGATATAGCTTCCTTTACACTAGTGAAACCATGACATGTAGATCTACACATTTTTCCCTATTCATCATATTTCTGTTATTTGTACTGTATGAAAATTTAAAAATATTATTTTCTAGATGAAACAATATGTTTATTATTATTAAAGTCACCAAAGTGGTCTGTCTTTTTTTTTAGATTAATCAATTTTTTAAAGAAGATTATTTGCTGTTAAAAATGCCTTGATTTAAGAAAATGTGAATTTAATTTTTAATTGTATTTTACATATACAGGCACACAAAAACATGCATTCATTTTACATAATTATATTTTTACATAATTTTATGTCTTCCTATATATCTACACACAAACACACGAGCACTCACATCATATACAACACATGCTTAATTCTATTTTTAAACATTAATTTGCTTTTATACCAATGGAAGCTGACCTTTCTGTAATTTTTCCAGTAGGGATAAGATTTACCAATATAAAATTTTGAGAACTAAGAAAATAAGCATTTTTACAATAATAAGACAAATTAGAGATGACAGAACATTTTTTGTAGGTTAATACAGATATAACTAAAATAGTTGGTATCACAAAGGTAAAATGCCTTTCATAGTTATTCTTGAGTGTCAGAGTCTTTCGCAAAAATAATTTAATAAAAATGTAATTTANAACTGTTTTTTCTGCCTTTAGCATTCTATTATTTTGTGTCCTTCTAAATAGGAAAAAAAAATATCAATGTTTATGCCTAAATTTAAAGAACCTCTTTACAACCTGTAATGGTGAAAGATATTGAGCTTGCACATATAGGGTTCATGTTATACAGTTCTTCTTCAAATTGCTTACTGATATGGTTGTTTACTGTTTCCAAAATAGGGAAGACTAAATAAATAGTAGCAGAAAATAAGCAGGGGCGATTAATTAAAAGAAAAGGAAAAGCACAGACAGATAAACAATGCATTTTATTTTTATGGAAAGAACATAAGACTTCTTTGAAGATGACACCAAGAAAGGAACTCTGTTGACTGACTCAGAGCAGCCTT
>NW_007727240.1:377125-379921 GCF_000696425.1 Galeopterus variegatus
TAAGACTTCTTTGAAGATGACACCAAGAAAGGAACTCTGTTGACTGACTCAGAGCAGCCTTGGGAGTGAAGCTAAAGATCAATTCAGCCTGGCCTTAGTCCAAAGGAAAATTGTCTAACATATGTTAAAGCAGTCTTAAGCAAGACATCTGATTTTCCTGATGGTTTAGAATTAACAAAAATACAGTAACAGGGTAAGCAATTATTCATTCATAATTTAGTGAAACAGCATCAGAGAATTGGCTGAACATTTTAGCATTGTTTCTCTCTATGGGATGGAGTCATAGGATCCACCTTCCAAAAGAGGTAAAGACACTGGGATATAACACCAGGTAACATTTATTATGAAAGAATACTGAGTTCAGAGCATACTTTACCAGATGCTTATCTATTCCCTTGGGGTAGTATTAAGCCATATTTCTGTGCCTGGATAGGATTTTTGCATTTGCTCTAGGAACCTTTTTTGTATATATTTTATTAGTGAACATCACTAAAGCAAAAACAAAAACAGATTCCATGCATTTCTATTGGTAATTTCTATGTGATTATTTTCTTTAAAATACTAGAGTAGATATGTATGCATGAGTATATTTAAATCCTGCCACATTCTTTTGTTGAGTTTGCAATAACTATACCAAGGAAACAAATCAAATTTGTTTTTCAATTATTATAAAACTGCATAAATAATTATGCTACCTGCTATTTTGATGCTATTTTGGAAGGCTATATGATTTTTAACTCATGAGATAGAATAAGGTGCTCACATTAAATAGGACAATAGAAGTATATCAGTATGTCTTTCTATCAAGTGGAGATATAATAACCCTGTAGGAGCCAATAAGTTGCAAAATAATTCTCTAAGTGCTTAGAATACTTTAGAATATCATTCTGTAAAATGTCCAACCCAAACTACTCAATTTGTGCTATTTCTCACTTGGCAAATGTTTAGGTGAAAACCTTAACTGCTCTGGTTGTTTTCATTTTTTTCTCTATACTCGTGAGTAGAACAAAAAATTAGAATTTAATTGAAAACCATACACCAACATCTCAAATGTATCTCACCTGTGCCCTAAGTTAATGATTAGAAATAATAGAAATGTGAACTCTTGAGACTCTTCTGCTATATAAATTTGCATGCCTTCCAAAATAAAAAATAATTCACATGCTGAGAGGTTATTAATATTTTCCATGGAGCCTTTATTCATAAGGTATACACAGTCTCATAACATAAAAGGAAAATTAAAGAAAGCTTATTATGGTAAGACAGAGTACTTCAATGGATATATGTGAAAATTAAAATCGCATACTGCATCTATCTCCTGTTTGTACAATGTACATGGAGATATATCTTTTATACCCCAACAAAGAGAAATTTAAATGTTAAGATAGTCATTTATATCACACAAGGGTGTGACTAAATATGTCTTAAATTTTAAGCTTCCAACAGTGCCCTGATAGAAATCCACAGCTGCTGAGGCAATAATCTATAACAATCGGCTGACCAACTGATCTTATAATGGTAAGCTATCAGAATTCAATTTGGTTATTGTAAAGCCTGTAATTTAAACAGAACACTCCTGGGATTTTCATAAATTGAAGTTACAGAGTAAAAGTGCTAGAATAATCTTACTTTTATCATTTACACATTCAGTTTTGAATTATCCTAATTTCTGAAATACTGCCTTTTTATTAGAATTTTTCTATCACCCTACAGTCAGAAATCAATCTCTAATGGAACTTTGCAAAAATATCTCTTTGTTTAATTTTTAAAGCTGCATATAATTAAGTTTTTCTAAGATCAGAATGGATTGCTAAAGAAATTTTCATAATTCTCTTGATGGTGGTGTTAGACATCTTTATTTCTCTTATCTGGATAGATTTCCATGTCAAATAGTTCCTAAAATCAAAGGGTTAGAGAGCCTCCTATATCCAGCCTCCTACATTTATGTTTATTCTGCTTAAATGGAAATAAAAAAGGAACCTAAAATCCTATAGAAAGTGGGTAGAGATATAAATAAATGATTACTGGAAGAAATACAAATGTCCAATAACATATGAAAAAAGTTTATAGTAATTAATAACAAAATAAATACAAATTATAATGTATCATTATTGCCGTTTGTGAAATATTTAAAAGCACGTAGTTCAGTACTAATAAAGTTAGACAAATATTCTCATTTATACCTGCAAAGCAGTCTATTATAAGGACGGAAAAAAGTTTATAGTAATTAATAACAAAATAAATACAAATTATAATGTATCATTATTGCCGATTGTGAAATATTTAAAAGCAAGTAGTTCAGTACTAATAAAGTTAGACAAATATTCTCATTTATACCTGCAAAGCAGTCTATTATAAGGACCATGGCATTAAAAAAAATGTTGCATTTTGATTAGTTTTACTTAATAGATTAACTTCTAACCCTCTGAAATAATCATAAATGCACACACAAATATTTGTTAAAAATTTAATAATAATGATGGTGGTAGCTAACATTTAATGAATCATCTTAACTCATTAATTATTACAACAATCCTATGAAATACTATTATTATCTGTATCTTACGAGAAAACTGAGGACTAGAGGGCTTGATTGACTTATACAGTTTCACAGTGATTCAGTAGTGTATTCAGATTACACACCCAGGAAGTTCTTCTTTCAGAGCATGTGCTGTTATATACCAATTTGTTTTTAGGGATAACAATAATAATAATAACTGAAATAGCCAGAATGCTTTATAATAGTGAAATTCTCTAAACTATAGAACAACTATAAACTAGGATAGACATGACAAA
>NW_007727240.1:380574-381253 GCF_000696425.1 Galeopterus variegatus
TTTATAATAGTGAAATTCTCTAAACTATAGAACAACTATAAACTAGGATAGACATGACAAATGATGTACAGCAAATAAGACTTGTTTTTGAAAATGTATGGTGTTATGACATAGCTAATATTTAGTAAAATAAATAAAAGACTATAAAAGTATATATGCTCCAAATTACTTATAAGTATATGATATAGCAAGAAAATTATGTTTAGCAACTGTAATTTATCCTCAAGATGGAATAGACTTTGTTCAGGAAAGTACCTTGATAATTTTTCTAAATATAGATTATGAGTAACTCATGTTTTATATAGTAGAAAACAAAAAAATGATACGGTGGGTCACAATACAGAAGAAAAAATTAATATACATGTACATTCATTCATTAATAGAATTTTAGAGTGGGGAAAGGATGACATCAAGGGAAGGAAAAAGATGAGATAAGAGAAGGGGGAAAGTAAGTGGGATGCTGAAAAAAGAAAGAAGAGAAAAGGAAGGAAATCAAGAGGAGTAAAAAGCAAGAAGGACAAGGCTGATTAACATTGCAAGAGATGAAAGTTTTAGGTTAATGAGGATTTTTCAGAAAAAGTAATACAATATTCAGGGTTTTTTTTGGTTTTATTTTGTGGTTGCTGTAGTGAAATCTCTATTTCTCCTGAAACTCAAGTAAAAGTCAAAGCACAGCTGC
>NW_007727240.1:381445-385031 GCF_000696425.1 Galeopterus variegatus
ACCCCTGGAATGTAACTTTACAAGAATGGAATTCCGTCTGCCTTTCTCACTTTGTTTCCCCTGTGTCTTGCATAGTGCCTAACACAGTGTTGGCATGCACTGAATATTTCAGATTATTGTTCCATTAATTTGGCTGTTCGTGCTGCGTGTGGTCATTCGTTCATTCATTCATTCAACGAGCTAGTATTAGTTGAACATCTCCTGTACACAAAATCAAGTACAGGAACTCAAATTCAATATGAGGATTCAAGAGCTACATATGTGAAGGCCAGTAATAGTGTACTGATCCTATGTAAGACTGTATTAAGAAGACTACACTTTTATTCATCTGCTCTCACTTCCAAGTAAGTAGACAGAAATATTTAAACCAAAACTTGGAGAGTATTTTAGTAATAATATGTCTTAAATTATATACTACTTGGTATAGGAGGAATGCACCTTAGAAAGACTTTGGGCCACTTCACAATGACAGGCAGTCATACCCCTGGTCACCTGAAAATAAAGTACACAGAGAAGCTATGTAACTGGTTCAAAGATGTGTTTTAAACCTCCTTGGAAAAGAAAACACACAGTTGCTTCAAAAATAAGCTTGAAAGCAATCCTCAAGAGGATTCACTAGAAATTGCAGGTGTTGACTTGTTGCTGAGGTGCTTTCCACGTGGGCAACTCTGTGGAGGGCTCTGCATGTTGCAAACAGCAAGAGTTTGTTAAACTGTGGTTGTGATCCACCTGAGCAAGGCTGGAGAGCCCAGGTAGCAGCTAACAACCTCTAGATGTTCCAGGAAGATCTGGTCTGGAGGAAGTAGGATCTGAACTATCCAAAAGGATACAAATAAAAGCACAGAAAAGCAGGGGCTCTGAAGCAGGTCAGAACGTGTTAGTATAGGGAAAACTTATAATTTTCTGTTGTCCCCGCATCCATTTCTCATATCAGAAGCAGTGCTCAGTCACCCTTGAAACAGTTTCCAGTTCTCCACCAACTCACATGACTCATGTTGGTTGCCTGAGATACGAACTTAGAGACATCCCTCCTACCTAGCAGACTGGTCTCTGTGTCACTCCCTTTAAATGGACCATTCAGGCATTCGCCTGCCAACTTAAAGTGACCCACAGCCAATATATTTCCTTATGTATACAATACTGCTAGTTGCCACACTGACTCTGCCTGACTCTTCATTCCTGCCTTAGGTAACACTGGATGGAGACCACCCTCCTGACTCATCACACCCTCCTTGCCCAGGATCTGTCAGTGAAAATCTTTGAACTTGTTTCCTATTGTGGTGCTACATTGAATGTGCCCTCCTGTCTGAAGAACCAGGGGCTGTCCCAGGACAGTTTTCCCCTGGACTCTGGGGGGGAAAACAAGGTCGGGCTCCCAGTGCCAGGTCCATGGTCAGGCAGGAGTATACTGGACATAGGCCATACAAGAGCCACAAGGGCATCTGCCAGTATAAGCGAGTTTCCCAAATGAGTGATCCCCAGGTCACAGGGTGGACAACTGGGCATTAGGCTGTTCACCAGGTAAAAGAAATAACCCACGAAAAGCACACTGTAAACACTCACACCCATCTACCCATTATTTCTTGTTAGGACAAGGTTGCCAGCTGCTCTAGTATTGGAAACCCAACTTGTCTGGAGCTCTACCAATAGTTGGATTTGGGCTTTAGGATTTATAATAAATCTGTGCTTGAAAAAATTAGTTGAACTTCTTTATCCTTTTGTTGCTATGTGAAAAGCAGAAATAATTTTAATTTCTCAGAGTATTTTTTAACATTTATTTGTACATATATGTAGGGTACAGTGTGTTATTTCAATACATGTATGTATATATACATACAAAAATTGATTCACTTAGGGTAGATAGCATAGTTTTGTACCCCGTTGTCTCACTTGCCTCACCCTTTCCCTCCCATCCTCTGATAACCGTTATTCTATTCTCTACTTCTAGGAGAACCACCCACTTTTTTTTTTTTTTTTTTTTTTTTAAGATTTCACATGTTAGTGAGATTATGCAGTATTTGTCTTTCTATGCCTTGCTTATTCCACTTAACATGACGGTCTCCAGTTCCATCCATGTTGTTGCAAATGACAGTATTTCATTTTTTTTATAGGTGAATAGTATTTCATTGTGTATATAAACCACAATTTTTAAATCCATTCATCCATTGATGGGCATTTAGGTTGACCCCATTCCTTGGCTATTGCTAACAGTGTTGCAATGAAGATGGAAGTGTAGGATTTGCTGGATGATAGTGTAGTTCAATTTTTAGTTTTCCACAATGGTTGTACCAAGAGTTCTCTTTTCTCTGAATTCTCACTAGCATTTGTTATTTTCTGTCTTTTTGATAATAGCTATTCTAAGTGGAGTAAGATATCTCATTGCGGTTTTAATTTGCATTTCCCTGATAAGTAGTGATGTTGAGCATGTTTTCATAAGCTTGGTGGCCATTTGTATGTCTTCTTTTGATAAATGTGTGTTCAGGTCCTTGGCTCACTTTTTAATTGGGTTTTCTGGGTTTTTTTGCTGTTGACTTGTTTGAGTTCCTTGTACATTCTGGTATTAGCCCCTTGTCTGATGTGTGGTTTGCAAACACTTTCTCCCATTCTGCAGGGTTCTTGTTTATAAAGTGTCTGCCTTCAATAACAATGATGACTATTGTTATCACCAGACGACATGACAATTTTTCTAAGTTTCCATATGTATATTCCAAAGAAATAAATCAGAGTTTCTCTTGTGGAATAACTTAGAGCAGACTTTGTCTCTTCTGGAGAAACTGTTCATTCCATTGATGTATCTTTCCAGTGGGTTCACATCAATGTTTGTGCCAGGAGATAAAAGCATCGAATTTCATTAAGCTATAGCTTTCTGGCACTTGGAGAGTCTAAATATCTAATGTGGAATGTGATTGTTAATTTTAATATTTCTCTTTCTCTGTATATATACATACCGAATCCTGACTAATGCATGGGAATAAAAGAGAAAGTAAAGGACACAGCACTAAAACTTTATTAATTTTAGAAATTGAAATTTAAAAAATAAAGTTATATTTAATATTGAAATGTATATTATAGTCACTATTCTCTTGCTATCTTTCCTAGAATCTAGTAGCTATGAATGACAGTATTTTAGGGCTGTAAAAGACCAAGAAAATTATCTATCAACTCATTTTTTTTTAATAAAGGCAGTTTATTGGAGAAGATTATGAGGATCTCCTGACTTACCATCCTTTAGCTCTTATGAGACCTGACAAGTAAGCCCTAATGTTATTGGCAAGAGTAAAGTATGGCAGAGTTTGACTTTGAACACTTTAAAAAATGCTTTGAAGGGTCACTATTTATCAGCTTATTTGCTGACATACCTTGGCTTGGCTAGAAGGGATATTTAACTGCTGAAGCACATAGCTGAGGCAATTGAAATTTATGATATTTTTGTAGGTCACCTTTAACATAATTAAACCGAAGTTAATTAGACATATATTTTATTCTACAGGTAATAAAGACAAGTAAAGTAGGTATTACATTCATTACTCTTATAAACTAATTTTAGGCTCAAAATACCATATACATGTGTTCCTCTGCTTCCATT
>NW_007727240.1:385041-389840 GCF_000696425.1 Galeopterus variegatus
GCCCTCCTGACTCATCACACCCTCCTTGCCCAGGATCTGTCAGTGAAAATCTTTGAACTTGTTTCCTATTGTGGTGCTACATTGAATGTGCCCTCCTGTCTGAAGAACCAGGGGCTGTCCCAGGACAGTTTTCCCCTGGACTCTGGGGGGGAAAACAAGGTCGGGCTCCCAGTGCCAGGTCCATGGTCAGGCAGGAGTATACTGGACATAGGCCATACAAGAGCCACAAGGGCATCTGCCAGTATAAGCGAGTTTCCCAAATGAGTGATCCCCAGGTCACAGGGTGGACAACTGGGCATTAGGCTGTTCACCAGGTAAAAGAAATAACCCATGAAAAGCATACTGTAAACACTCACACCCATCTACCCATTATTTCTTGTTAGGACAAGGTTGCCAGCTGCTCTAGTATTGGAAACCCAACTTGTCTGGAGCTCTACCAATAGTTGGATTTGGGCTTTAGGATTTATAATAAATCTGTGCTTGAAAAAATTAGTTGAACTTCTTTATCCTTTTGTTGCTATGTGAAAAGCAGAAATAATTTTAATTTCTCAGAGTATTTTTTAACATTTATTTGTACATATATGTAGGGTACAGTGTGTTATTTCAATACATGTATGTATATATACATACAAAAATTGATTCACTTAGGGTAGATAGCATAGTTTTGTACCCCTTAGTCTCACTTTCCTCACCCTTTCCCTCCCATCCTCTGATAACCGTTATTCTATTCTCTACTTCTAAGAGAACCACCTACTTTTTATTTTTTTTTTAAGATTTCACATGTGAGTGAGATCATGCAGTATTTGTCTTTCTATGCCTTGCTTATTCCACTTAACATGACGGTCTCCAGTTCCATCCATGTTGTGGCAAATGACAGTATTTCATTTTTTTATAGGTGAATAGTATTTCATTGTGTATATAAACCACACATTGATGGGCATTTAGGTTGACTCCATCGCTTGGCTATTGCTAACAGTGCTGCAATGAAGATGGAAGTGTAGGATTTGCTGGATGATAGTGTAGTTCAATTTTTAGTTTTCCACAATGGTTGTACCAAGAGTTCTCTTTTTTCTGAATTCTCACTAGCATTTGTTATTTTCTGTCTTTTTGATAATAGCCATTCTAAGTGGAGTAAGATGATATCTCATTGTGGTTTTAATTTGCATTTCCCTGATAAGTAGTGATGTTGAGCATGTTTTCATGAGCTTGGTGGCCATTTGTATGTCTTTTGATAAATGTGTGTTCAGGTCCTTGGCTCACTTTTTAATTGGGTTATCTGGGTTTTTTTGCTGTTGACTTGTTTGAGTTCCTTGAATATTCTGGTATTAGCCCCTTGTCTGATGTGTAGTTTGCAAACACTTTCTCCCATTCTGCAGGGTTCTTGTTTATAAAGTGTCTTCCTTCAGCACACAATAACAATAATGACTATTGTTATCAGCAGACTACATGACAATTTTTCTAAGTTTCCATATGTATATTCCAAAGAAACAAATCAGAGTTTCTGTTGTGGAATAACTTAGAACAGACTTTGTCTCTTCTAGAGAAATTGTTCATTCCATTGATGTATCTTTCCAGTGGGTTAACATCAGTGTTTGTGCCAGGAGATAAAAGCATCGAATTTCACTAAGCTATAGCTTTCTGGCATTTGGAGAGTCTAAATACCTAATGTGGAATGTGATGGTTAATTTTAATATTTTTCTCTCTTTCTCTGTATATATACATACCGAATCCTGACTAATGCATGGGAATAAAAGAGAAAATAAAGGGCACAACACTAAAACTTTATTAATTTTAGAAATCGAAATTTAAAAAATAAAGTTATATTTATTATTGAAATATATATTATAGTCCCTATTCTCTTGTTATCTTTCCTAGAATCCAGTAGCTATGAATGACTGTATTTTAGGGCTGTAAAGGACCAAGAAAATTATCTATCAACTCATTTTTTTTTAATAAAGCAGTTTATTGGAGAAGATTATGAGGATCTCCTGACTTTCCATCCTTTAACTCTTATAAGACCTGACAAGTAAGCCCTAATGTTATTGGCAAGAGTAAAGTATGGCAGAGTTTGACTTTGAACACTTTAAAAAATGCTTTGAAGGGTCACTATTTATCAGCTTATTTGTGGTGGCCATTTGTATGTCTTTTGATAAATGTGTGTTCAGGTCCTTGGCTCACTTTTTAATTGGGTTATCTGGGTTTTTTTGCTGTTGACTTGTTTGAGTTCCTTGAATATTCTGGTATTAGCCCCTTGTCTGATGTGTAGTTTGCAAACACTTTCTCCCATTCTGCAGGGTTCTTGTTTATAAAGTGTCTTCCTTCAGCACACAATAACAATAATGACTATTGTTATCAGCAGACTACATGACAATTTTTCTAAGTTTCCATATGTATATTCCAAAGAAACAAATCAGAGTTTCTGTTGTGGAATAACTTAGAACAGACTTTGTCTCTTCTAGAGAAATTGTTCATTCCATTGATGTATCTTTCCAGCGGGTTAACATCAGTGTTTGTGCCAGGAGATAAAAGCATCGAATTTCACTAAGCTATAGCTTTCTGGCATTTGGAGAGTCTAAATACCTAATGTGGAATGTGATGGTTAATTTTAATATTTTTCTCTCTTTCTCTGTATATATACATACCGAATCCTGACTAATGCATGGGAATAAAAGAGAAAGTAAAGGACACAGCACTAAAACTTTATTAATTTTAGAAATCGAAATTTAAAAAATAAAGTTATATTTATTATTGAAATATATATTATAGTCCCTATTCTCTTGTTATCTTTCCTAGAATCCAGTAGCTATGAATGACTGTATTTTAGGGCTGTAAAGGACCAAGAAAATTATCTATCAACTCATTTTTTTTTAATAAAGCAGTTTATTGGAGAAGATTATGAGGATCTCCTGACTTTCCATCCTTTAACTCTTATAAGACCTGACAAGTAAGCCCTAATGTTATTGGCAAGAGTAAAGTATGGCAGAGTTTGACTTTGAACACTTTAAAAAATGCTTTGAAGGGTCACTATTTATCAGCTTATTTGCTGACATACCTTGGCTTGGCTAGAAGGGATATTTAACTGCTGAAGCACATAGCTGAGGCAATTGAAATTTATGATATTTTTGTAGGTCACCTTTAACATAATTAAACCGAAGTTAATTAGACATATATTTTATTCTACAGGTAATAAAGACAAGTAAAGTAGGTATTACATTCATTACTCTTATAAACTAATTTTAGGCTCAAAATACCATATACATGTGTTCCTCTGCTTCCATTGTATTCAGGCTTAAATTAGGCAACCGTCCAAAATCTACAATGAATATCAAGGAAACTATTGGATTTCGTTATTGCTATCCTCTGCAGTTCTTGAACAAAGTTAATCTCTTTACCTAATCTATATACATTCTAACCTTAAGAGAAAACATATTTCAAGAAGGAAAAAAAAATCATGCCTTTTCAGATAAAATTAATTTACCACAACAATGTCTCTGTTATTATTCTTTGTATCTACTTTTTCTCTGAGATTAATGAAATCCTTAAACTGAGTGTAATATTTTCGAAAACTGATTTTCATTTCTTGCTCTTTTTTTAAAAAAAACTCACTTTGCCGTTTCTGTGGTTTTTCAATGTCCACTCATCCCTACCTTAGTTTTCTAAAACCACTTCAAAATTCTTCAGATTGTTGCTCCTATAGAATATTTGCCTAAGAGGTCTCTTTTCTATCAGACCTTTATTTGGACATTACTTCTTTTCATTCAACAATTCACAGTACGACCCATGGTAATTTAGCTATAATGTTTTAAATGCCTAAGTATCTGAACGTTCATTTTAGCACAGAAAACTGTCACATTTTATTTTGGAGTACAGCCTCATTTATCATCATCTTTTAAGGTTCATCTTCCATAGCATAAAATTGGTATTTGATTAAGCTGGAGTAGTAAAAGCAAGGTCAGATGTTGTGTCCAGGAAAGAATTTTAATAACAACAACAAAATGAGGTGGGGAAAATCATTAAATTAATAGAATTAATAATAGTGCTCTGAAGATAAGTCTAGTATTACTGTTTTAGCCCCTGCCTCCAGTTCAACATAAGTTGACAGTAAAATACTAATAGATTTAAAGTAAAAAGTACAAAGGTATTATTTTGTTCCTCTTACCCAGAAAACACACAGTAGCATTGATCAGAAAACCACTTCAGTGTAAATTTTGCACTTAAAATAGGTTTGAGATGGTATAAAGAAATATTGGTATTTGCTGCCAAGATTCTTGAAATAGTATTGTTATACTTTATAATTTGGGCTTAATTATGGATTTTTTAGTAAGAAAAATGAAACTGATTAATTATAAAATTAAAATGCTTAATTTAACACCATTAATGAATTCTTGGCCTTTACATGCATTGTTCTTACTTAAATATTTGATATTCATCAGCAATTCTTTTCACATAATTCAAATTACATTCGCTTCAAATTAAACTGATTTTCAGTTATTTTATCTTCAACATAGACAGCCACCGTTATTAAATGAGATTAATTTTATTAATCGCAATGCTATTATTTTATCATGTTAATTAACCCTTACCTCCTTATTCCTAAGCCATTTTAAGCCATTTATTTATTTATTTATTTATTTATTTATTTATCTATCTATCTATCTATCTATCTCTAATTTCCAAAGTCATAATTCATAGAAGAGATCATGGAGAATGTAAGTGAATCTGTTTTTTTTGCTTTTGGGGTTCTTAGGGTTTTTTTTCTTTTTTAGAGAAACTATTCAAAGACCTCTCTTGCTAATCAA
>NW_007727240.1:390428-393605 GCF_000696425.1 Galeopterus variegatus
TATCAGCAATTCTTTTCACATAATTCAAATTACATTCCCTTCAAATTAAACTGATTTTCAGTTATTTTATCTTCAACATAGACAGCCACCGTTATTAAATGAGATTCATTTTATTAATCACAATGTTATTATTTTATTATGTTAATTAACCCTTACCTCCTTATTCCTAAGCCATTTTAAGCCATTTATTTATTTATTTATTTGTTTGTTTGTTTATCTCTAATTTCCAAAGTCATAATTCATAGAAGAGATCATGGAGAATGTAAGTGAATCTGTTTTTTTTGCTTTTGGGGTTCTTAGGGTTTTTTTTTTTTTAGAGAAACTATTCAAAGACCTCTCTTGCTAATCAATGAAAATATACAGAAGGAATTGAAAACTTAAAACAGACATAATTTTATGGCAAGCTCAATGCCATCTATAGAACAGTTAAAGTTTTCAATGTCATGCTAAAGGAATATAGGGATGTACTGAGCCTAAAAACCCTTACTTCATGAAACACAAAAATCTTTTTATTGGACAGCCAAGTAGTACCAATAGCTTTTATTGCATTGGCAAACTCTTAGAATAGGGCTCTCATTTGTATTTCAGTAGCTGGGTATTTGAACTCAGGTTAGGATTTTACATTTCCTAATGTCATTAGTAATGTATAAAAATACATTTGTAGATATGTATATAGGAGTATACTTCAAAAAGTTAATGGAAAGATTAGTATTGTCTTTAATTCTATTTTTCTATGAATTTCTGAAATACCTTTGTATGTACGTGTATATATGTGTGTGTGTATATGTGTGTGTGTGTGTGTGTGTGTAAAGAGCCAGTTCCTTCTTGTGAAAATATTAATTGATCACATAAAGAAATAAAAGAAGGAAGGAAGGAAAAAATGGAAAGAAGGAAAGAAAGAAGGGAAAAATATTCTCTCTGTGGTTTTATCTAAGTCATTAACAAACTTTCACAAGATATGTTGTCAAATTTGCAGCTGAAAACTGAATACACTTTGGGTTAGGGCATAACTATGAACAAGAAGACATATCAGAATAAGGAAATAAGTTCAGTTCCCTGTAATTTTATTTTGTTTTGTTTTGTTTTTATTTTCTAATATTATTTTTTATTGAGGTTTAATATGCATACAATGTATAAATCTTACAAATGCAACTTAATGAAAGTCTTCACATTTGCACATCATATATCCAAGTAAATGATGTAGAAAAAAGAGGGCCTCCATCCGTTGGCCGAATTTCATATTCTTCCTCTCACCAGTGATTATTTCTATTCTTTCTCACTGTTTTATTTTTAAGTTCTTTTTTCTATAAGTCTGACCTCTAAAGAGCTAAAAATTATTCATTTATTTATATATTTTAGATGGGTTTTTTATTGAAACATAATTGCTTATATATATATATTTGTGGGGTACAGAAACAAATATCAATACTGGTGTACAATATGTGGTGATCAAATCAGTATAATTAGTATACACATGTTCACAAGACACAATCTATCTTTGTGGCCCTTAATTAATTTCTCACTAAGCCCCCTCCTCTTCTCCCTTTCCCACCTCTAATAACCACAGTTCTGTTCATTTTTTTTGAAAGTTCAATGTATTATTATGATTCTTTCCTTCCTTCCTTCCTTCCTTCCTTCCTTCCTTCCTTCCTTCCTTCCTTCCTTCCTTCCTTCCTTCCTTCCTTCCTTCCTTCCTTCCTTCTTCTCCTACTTATGAGTGAGGACATGTGGTATTTCTCATTTTATGCCTGGCTTATTTCACTTAACATAATTTTCTCTAAGTTCATCTGTGTTGCTGTGAATGGCAGAATTTTATTATTTTTTATCACAGAGTAGTATTCCACTAAGTATATATATCACATTTTCCTTATCAAGTCATTTGATGATGGACATTTAGGTTGATTCCAGCTCTTGACAATTGTAAATAGAGCTGCCATAAACATGGGAGTGCAGGTATTCCTTTGACATGATGATTTCCATTCCTTTGGGTATATACCCAGCAGTGGGATTGGTGGATTGTATGGCGAGTCTATCTATAGTTGTTTGAGGAAACTCCATACTATTTTCCATAATGGCTGCACTAATTTACAGTCCCACCAATAGTGCAGGAGGGTTCCTCTTTCTCCACATCCTTGCCAGCATGTGTTATTCTCTGTCTTTTTGATAATAGCCAGTCTAACTGGGGTGAGATGAAATCTCAATGTGGTTTTGACTTGCATTTTCATTATGCAGAGTGATGTTAAGCATTTTTTCACATGTCTGTTGGCCATTTGTATGCCTTCCTTTGATAAATGCCTATTTAGCTCCTTGACCATTTTTTAACTGGGTTACTTGTTTTCTTACTGTGAACTTGTTCGAGTTCTTTGTGTATTCTGCATATTAATTCCGTGTCAGATGCATAGCTTGCAAATATTTTCTCACATTCTGTAGGTTGTCTTTTCACTCTATTGATTGTTTCCTTTGCTGTGCAGAAGCATTTTAGTACAATATAATCCCATTTTTTTTTCTTTTGTTGCCTTGCATTTGGGGTCTTATTCATAAAGTCTTTGCCCAGTCCTATGCTTGTTTCTCCTATGCTTTCTTTTGGGAGTTTTATAGTTTCAGGTGCTATATTTAAGTCTTTAATCCATTTGAGTTAATTTTGGTATGGCAGAAGCTACAGGATGATATTGGCAGTTTGTCATATATGGCTTTAATTGTGTTGAGATCCTTTCTATCTGTACCTCATTTCTTAAGAGTTTTTATCATGAGTGGATGTTGAATTTTGTCAAATGCTTTTTCTGCATCTATTGAGATAATTGTATGATTTTTATCCTTGATTTTTTTGATGTAGTACATCACATTTATTGACTTGCATATGTTGAACCATCCTTACATCTCTGGGATGAATCCTACTTGATCATGGTGTATAAGTTTTTTGAAATGTTGCTGTATTCAGATTGCTAATATTTTGTTGAGGATTTTTGCTTCTATGTTCATCAAGGATATTGACCTGTAGCTTTCTTTTTTTGTGTGTCTGTGTCTGGTTTTGATGTGAGGGTGATGCTGGCTTCATAGAATGAGTTGGCGAGAGTGGCCTCTGTTTCAATATTTTTAGAACAGTTTGAAGAGAATTGGTGTTAATTCCTCTTTAAAGGTTTGGTAGAATTCAGCAGTAAAGCCATCTGGTCCTCGGCT
>NW_007727240.1:394719-397311 GCF_000696425.1 Galeopterus variegatus
TCTCTATTTCATTTAGTTCTGCTCTGATCTTAATTATTTCTTTCCATCTACTCATTTTGGGGTTGGATTATTCTTGTTTTTCTAGTTCTTTGAGGTGTAGCATTAGGTTTTTTATTTGATAACTTTCTATACTTTTGATGGAAACGTTTATTGCAATAAACTTCCCTCTTAATACTGCTTTTGTTATATCCCACAGGTTTTGGTATGATATGTCTTTATTTTCATTAGTGTTCAGAAATTTTTTGATTTCCTGTTTAATTTCTTCTTGGAACCATGGGTCATTTAGAAGCATATTGTTTAATTTTCATGTGTTTGATAATATCTTTTGTTATTGATTTCTAGTTTTAATCCATTGTGATCTGAAAAGATACTTGAAATGATTTCAGTTTTTTAGAATTTGTTGAGACTTGATTTGTGATCTAACATGTGGTCTATCCTAAAGAATGTTCCATGTGCCAATGAGGAGAATGTTTATTCTGTAGTTGTTGGATACAACACTCTGTAGGTATCCTCCAAGTCCAATTGGTCTAAAGTGTAAGTGATGGGTCCTGCCTTCAGCCAGTCTGACTAGTTGACTGGTGCTGCAGTGGTGACAGCAGTGTGTGTGGCTGCTGGCAGTGGCAGCAGCAAAAGCAGTGGTGCAGGTGATAGCAACCAGGGTTCTGCACTCAGCTGGGCTGGCTACTGCTTCAGTATTAGCAGGGCATCCCACCGATTGCCAGTTTGGCTGATGTGGTGGCATGGGTCCCTTGTGCAGCTGGTCTGCTAGTGTCGCAGTGTGGATAGCCCCTGGTTATAGCTGCCACACTGCAAGTGGTGGCAGCATGGGGTTCTATGCCCAGATGGGGTGGCTATTGCTTCAGTGCTGGCAGGGAATCCCCCACCCAGCCTGTTGGGCCTGTGTGATGGCTGTGGTGGTGGCAATCACACTGCCTACAACTATGGCAGGGAAACCCACAAGTTTCCCTGAGCTGAGCTGGCTGTTGAGCTGCTGAGGCTGCTTGAGCAGGGTCTTGGGTGTGGCTGGTCTGGCTGGTGTGTTGGCATGGGCAGCTGCTAGCGATGGCTGCTGCACTGCAGGCAACTGCAGCAGGGGTTCCACTCATGGACCAGCTGACAGGTGCAGAAGTGTTGGCAGAGATCCAGTGCATGGCTGGCCTGGTCAGAGCTCTAGTGTCAGTTTAGATGGCTACAAGCTATAGCAGTGGCTAGAGCCATGTTGCAGGAGACAGCAACGTGGGGTGGTATGAAAGTCACAGTAAGAAGGCAGGCGATGGTCTTGGATTCTGACAACATTGGGGAGTGCAGGGCTGGTAGCAGTGGGCCTGTTCTGGTCTTCTTCTGTGGGAGAAATGCATCCTAGGTTTCTCTAGTCCACCATCTTCCCACAATTCCCACTAAAAATTGTTTAATTCCTCTGTGTCACTATTTTTTTTAAGACATTCATTTTTAGAGCAGTTTTTAGGTTCACACCAAAATTGAAACAATACAGTAACATATGCCCCCTGCCCTGTACGTGCACAGCCTCCCCCATTTTCAACATCCATAACAGAGTGGTACATTTGTTACAGCTGATGAACCTACATTGGCACATCATTATCACCCAATGTCCATAGTTTATATTAAGATTCATTCTTTGGTGTTGTGCATTTTATGGATTTAGACAAATATATAATGACATGTAACCACCATTATAATATCACACAAAGTATTTTTACTGCCATAAAAAATCTTGTGTGTTTCGTCTGCTTATCTCTCTCTCCCCCTAACTCCTGGCAATGACTGATCTTTTTACTGGCTCCAAAATTTTGCCTTTACCAGAATATCATATTATTAAATGCAATCATATAGTATATAACCTTTACAGATTAGCTTCTTTCACTTAGTAATATGCATTTAAGTTTCCTCCATGTCTTTTTCATGGCTTGATAACTCATTTCTTTTTAGTGCCAATGTAATTTGATCTTACCACATTCCGATGTCTCCTAGTGATACCACATTTCTTTTGCATGTACTCTCAAGGTACTGTTAAAAAATGAAGGTCTATAGTCATATTGTCTTCAGAGGACTGGGAACTCACTACTAGGTACATTTAATATTTTAAATATGGATATTAGTTTTGGTCCCAATTTATCCTAAAAAGTACTTCTTGTACAATTTTAAGAAACTAAAAGAAGTGTTATTGTACTTCTGAGCAGTACAGAGGAAATTCTATACATAGAAAATGCATAATACCTTGTAAATAGGAATAGTTTACAATGATATTGTTGCAGAAATGATTCTCTGGGAGACAAAATAGTTTAACATTTAAGAGTATGAGCTTTGAAGTCAGTCAGAACTGCATTCAAGTATTTATTCTTGTGCTTTTTAGCTTCTTTATTTATAAAATTTAAATAATAATAAACTACAAATAGAGATATTGTGACCATTCAATAAGATAATGTAAGTAATTTGTTCAAAATTGTGTTTGTTTAATATTATCTTTTATTTAGTATATAATGCAGTAATTATTCAATTCTTATTTCCTTATTAAGGAGCAACCAAATCTATTTTACTGAAGAATTTGAAGAACTCATGTATATTCAAACATAT
>NW_007727240.1:397370-398489 GCF_000696425.1 Galeopterus variegatus
CAAATAGAGATATTGTGACCATTCAATAAGATAATGTAAGTAATTTGTTCAAAATTGTGTTTGTTTAATATTATCTTTTATTTAGTATATAATGCAGTAATTATTCAATTCTTATTTCCTTATTAAGGAGCAACCAAATCTATTTTACTGAAGAATTTGAAGAACTCATGTATATTCAAACATATTTGTCCCTTTTTGCCTTTGGTTCTAAAAGACAGAAACAAGTTTATCAGATAGTAGTATATCCACGGATTTGCCCTAATTTTCTACCTGATATTTTAATTTGGAGTAACGTAGTTCAGTTACACATTTATTTGAACAAGCCAATTCCTTCCTGTAATAAAAAGATTATTGACCATCTCTAGAAATAAAAATAAAGGAAAGAAGGAAGAAAAAAAGAGAAATATGTGAAAATATCAAGTGAAATATCAAATCATCTTTGAACATTTCCTTCCATTCATTTCTCCTATCTTATGTCTTCATTTCCTTGACCATCAACCCCTCTAGCTATTTCTTTACAGACCGTTCAAGATTCAAATCTAGCCTCTAGATTCTTCTCTTTATATATTCTCTTCTTGGGCATNTTATGTCTTCATTTCCTTGACCATCAACCCCTCTAGCTATTTCTTTACAGACCGTTCAAGATTCAAATCTAGCCTCTAGATTCTTCTCTTTATATATTCTCTTCTTGGGCATTTTGTCCTTACCAATGGCTCCAACTGCCACATGATCCCTATATATAATTCAGCCCAATTATCTCCTCTGAGTTTGAGTTATGTTTATTCAACTTTCCATTGGACAACTCCAATGGACTGTCTCAAGGGCAAACTCAAGTTGCCCAAACTAAATCCATAGTCATATCTTCCTCTTACTCTCAACGAACTAACCATTTTCTAATGTGACCTGTTTGCATTAGTGTCACAATGACCTACTCAGTTATGGAATGCAGAAAATGTAAAGACATCAGTGACACCTGTATCTTGCTCATCGCCTCTTTTGCCTTCCATTTTTAAGATCTGTCAGTATTTCCTCAAATGTTTTTTGAATATATGTACTCCTCTGCATAGCCATCAACACTGTGCTTGATGCACAATTATATTCTCTTGCCTGGACAATTGA